>NW_007233304.1:17047-59559 GCF_000164805.1 Carlito syrichta | reverse complement strand
AAGACCTTTATCAGTGTAAGGAGGTTTTTGATAGATTCTCTTGGGTTTTCAAGGTACACAATCATATCATCTGCAAAGAGAGATAACTTGACTTTCTCTTTTCCTATTTGGATACCCCTGATTGCTTCCTATTCTCTGATTGCTCGAGCCAGGACTTCCAATACTATGTTGAACAGGAGGGGTGAGAGCAGGCATCCTTGTCTTGTTCCAGTTTTCAGGGGAAATCGTTCCAATTTTTGTCCATTTAGAAGTATGCTGGCTGTCGGTTTCTCATAGATGGCTTTTACTATTTTGAGGTATGTTCCCCGTATGCCTAGATGTTCAAGGGTTTTTATCAAGAAGGGATGCTGGATTTTATCAAAAGCTTTTTCTGCATCTAATGATATAATCATGTGGTTTTTGTTTTGACATCTGTTGATGTATTTAATTACATTTATGGTTTTACGAATGTTGAGCCAGCCTTACATCCCAGGAACGAAGCCTACTTGGTCATGATGGATGATTTTTGAGATGTATTGCTGAATCCGGTTTGCTAGGATCTTGTTGAGAATTTTAGCATCCTGTTTTCATCAAAGATACTGACCTGTGTTTCTCTTTGTTGGATCTTTACCTGGCTTGGGTATCAATGTGATGTTGGCTTCATAAAATGATTTGGGGAGAGTTCCATCTTTTTCAATCACCTGGAATACCTTCAGTAGGATTGGTATCAGCTCCTCCTTAAATGTCTTGTAGAATTCTGCTGGAAAGCCATCTGGACCAGGGCTTTTTTTTGTAGAAAGTTTTCTTATTACGTAGTCGATTTCCTTGATTGTTATTGTTCTATTTAGGGCCTCAATTTCTTCTTTTTCCAACCTAGGTAGGTTGTGTGATGTCAGAAAGTCCTGCATTTCCTTATGGTTTTCAAGTTTGTTTCCATACAAGTGTACATAGTAGTCTCTAATGATCTTTTTTATTTCTTCAGGGTCAGATGTGACTTCATCTTTTGTGTTTCTGATTGTGCTTATTTGGTTTTTTTTCCTCTTTTTTTTGGTGAGTCTAGCTAGGGGACCATCGATCTTGTTTATCCTTTCAAAGAACCAGCTTTTTGTTTCATTGATTTTTTTGTATTATCTTTTTGTCTTCTATGGGCTTTTTATTTTGGTGATCTGGATTCTTTTGCTGAAATTAGGATTTTTGTGGTCTTGCTTTTCCAGCATCTTTAGGTGGCTTGTTAGGTTGTGAATTTGTGTTCCTTCCATTTTCTTCATGTGTGTTTGTAGGGATATAAATTCCCCTCTTACTACAACTTTCAAGGCGTCCCAGAGATTTTGGTAAGATGTCTCTTCATTTTCATTTGTTTCCAGGTATCTTTTGGTCTCTGTTTTGATTTCAGCATTGACCCAGTAGTTGTTTAGCATCATGCTGTTTAGTGTCCATGTCTTTGTGGGTTTTGGGGGGACTTTGTTGGTGTCAATGTTTATTTTTATTCCACTGTGGCCCGAGAAGGTGCATGGTAAAATTTTGGTCCTTTAAATTTGCTTATGCTTGATTTATGGCCAATTACATGGTTGATCTTAGAATACGTTCCATGCAGTGATGAATAGAATGTATATTCTGTGGTCTTTGGATGGAGTGTTCTGTAGGTGTCAATTAAGTACATTTGGTCCAAAGTCACATTGAGGTACCAGATCTCTTTGCTGATTTTTTGTCCTGATGATCTGTCGAGGGTTGTGAGTGGGGTATTAAAGTCCCCGGTTATGATGGTGTTAGAGTCAATATCTTTCTTTAGTTTTCCAAGAAGTTGCTTTATGAAAGTTGGCGCACCTATGTTGGGTGCATATATGTTTAGAATAGATATTTCTTGTTGATGGATTGAACATTTTATCATTATATAGTTGCCTTCTGCATCTTTTTTGATTTTTAATAGCTTGAAGGGTATTTTGTCTGAAATTAAGATCACTACTCCTCCTTTCTTTTGTATTCCGTTCGCCTGAAAGTTTGTTTCCCATCCTCTTACTTTGAGTCTGTGGGCATCCTTTGTAGTGAGGCGAGTCTCTTGAAGGCAATAGATTGTTGCCTGATTATATTTTATCCATTTTGCCATTCTATGTCTTTTCAGTGGTGCATTTAGTCCATTCACATTCAGGCTAATTATTGAAATGCAAGAGTTGATCCCTGTCATAAGGTTCTTACAGAGTTGTTCCTGTTTGTTTGTTGTCTTTCTTTGGGTTTTGCAGTTGGCTCATGTGTGTTTTTAATCTTTTGCCTGTACTCTTCTGAAGAATGTTGTTGTTCTTTTTTCTTTTTATTCTGTGTTCAATACTTTCTTAGTGTTTCTTGTAGAGGTGGTCTGGTGGCAGCATAGTTTCTTAGGGATTGGATATCTGGAAAAGATTTCAATTCTCCCTCACTAATGAAGCTTAGTTTGACTGGGTAGGATATTCTTGGTTGAAATTGTTTATCTTTTAGAACTTTGAAGATAGGGCTCCAGGCTCTCCTAGCCTGAAGGGTTTCTGTGGATAAATCTGTTTCTATTCTAATTGGTCTTCCCTGGTAGGTAGTCTGACCTTTTTCTCTTGCTGCCTTTAGGATTTTTCTTTTATAGCTACTTTGTTTAGGCGAATTATTATGTGTCTAGGAGTCGGTCTTCTCATTTGTTGTCTTGCAGGGGTTCTGTGAATCTCTTGTGTTTGAATTTTTTCATCCTTGATTAGATGAGGGAAGTTTTTTGAATGATTTCATGAAATGCTTGTTCCAGTGTGGCTTCTGTTTCTCTCTCTGCCTCAGGAAGCCCAATTACTCTTACGTTTGGTCTCTTGAAGTGATCATTCATCTCTTGCAGGTTTTGTTCTGTCTTTTCGAGCTTCTTTTCTATGCTTTTGACAGTTTGGGTTAGTTCTGTGATTTGGTCTTCGAGCTCTGAGATTCTTTCTTCTGCTTGGCTAATTCTGCTTTCCATGCTTATTAGTCTGTTATTCATTTACATCACAGTATTCTTTACTGCTGTCATTTCTGACAACAGCTCCTTCCTATTTTCCTCTTGTCTCTCCTCAAATTTTTATATTCTCTCCATTAATGTCTTGATGTCTGAGTTTATTGCATGTGACCAGTCATTCTGGGGGCTCTTCATTGTGTTCCAGATCTGTTTTCTCAGTATCTGATCTCCCAGGGGTCTGTGTGAGACCTATATTCTTCTTTTGGTTTTTCTTCATTTCTGTGGTTTTTTCCCCCTCCCTCCTTTTTCCTTCCCTCCACATCACCATCTTCTTTAATTCTGTTATTCAGGGGTAAAGGGATTGGTTTTACTTCTGTTTGTTCAATCTCCTATTCGTTAGGTATGTCCTCCTATTTTGTTGAATTCTGGAGTTGCACTGTAGGTTGGGGGTGGTCCTTTTTGCAGTTTTGAGATTTACTTAAGGGGGAGCTGTGATTCAAAATCTATCTGCAGGTCCTGGTATTCGCTGATAGGTGTATGGATAATCTGGAACCCACTTCCCACTGCCTTGGAATCTGTCTGTGCAGTGGGGTTGTAGTTTTACTCCCTGAAATAAAATGTGGTTAGCATAGGGAAGATAATGGCGCAGACAGTGGGTTGAAGAGGGGGGTGGAGAAATAGAGGAGTAAGGGGGGAAACAAACATGTGCCAACAAATGGAGAGAGAGACCTATACTGAAACAGATAAAAACAATAGACCACAGCTACAGATGAACCAACTCCCATACAAAAAAATAAAACATATAATGATGCTAACATACAAGCTAACCAGCCACCTTATTGGTGTGCTGCTCCTCTATACAAAGATATGGTTTACAGAGAGAAGAAAAGAGAAGAAAAGGAAGAGGAAAAAAAAGAGAACAATACAGTAGGAATAGAATTAAGTCATTAAACTAAAAGAATCAATGAAGTACACTCTGAGACTTTTCATTTAAGTCCAATGTCCTTTCAGTTCTGATTTCTAGCTTTTTTTTCAAGCTGGTAAATTAGTTTGCAGTTAGGGTAAGTTTCCCCTGGTCTGCTGTGAAGGACAGTTCAGATCACCCTCCACTCACCACTCTGGCCTGTGTCTTTTTCAAGCTTGTTTCTCTTGTTTTGGTGTTGTTACCTTGAATCGCCAGCAGGTGGTGCTATCTCAGCTGCTCGCCCCAGATGGGGTGGGGCCGGACAAGAACTGGCAGAGACTGGAGATGGATCCCTGCCTCAGGGCACATGCGAGGAGACCCACAGCAGGCAGGACGACTCAGTCACAGGAGAGGTGGCAGTGATCCCAGCAGATCTTCCCTTAAGGGGCTTCAAGGACTGAAGTCGTGGATCGCCTTCAGCCTGAGTGGTGTGATGTGCTGACAGTGGTGGCGGCGGTGGCGGCAGTGGCAGCAGCGTCATCTGTGCTGCAGTGGCTGTCTAGTCCACAGCGATGCCCCAGTGGTGGCAACAGCCGAGCTCCGTATGAAGAGCAGGCTGCGATGTTGGGGTCCACAGCTCCCAGGGTGAGAGCCAGAGACCCACTGCAGTTCTTTACAGAGGGCTTCACAGACCAGGTTGCCCCATCGCCATCTTGCTGGAAGTCCCCTTTTGAAATTCCTTATGGCCAGCCACCCCCTCTCATTAAGGGCATGCAGGGAGACTTAAAGGAGTTAGGAAATCTTTCTCTAAAACAGCAAATGCAAGCCTTAAGTTCAGTCCTAAATGCTGTCCATTGTCAAGTCAGAGAATCATTACCAATTAGTTTAACTACTGACACCTATTCTTTTAAGACAGGTGATATGGTATGGGTAAAAGAATGGAATGTATGACCTCTAAAGGCCCTCTGGAGGGGCCCATTTATTGTTCTTTTATCTACCCCAACTGCAGTCAAAGTAGCCAAAACAATCTGCTGGATCCATTACAGCAGAATTAAGCTGGCCTTCCGGGAGTGGGAGTGCACTGCAGATTCAGTGACTCCCCTTAAGCTGATCCTCCAGAAAGTCACCGAGCCTGACACGAAAATCTGGAATGGATTCCTCAAGCTCTGCCCTGGCCAATCCAGAGCTGGCTAGTCTATGCACAACTGAAGACTGAGGATCCCTTGGCCTTACTTCAGTCACACAGTGGAGGCTGGCTGATCCACACATGACAGAAGATTAAGAATTCAGCTTAAGAACTCAGCAGCCCTTACTGATAAGCCATTGTTTTTATTTGTCAACCTTTATATTTGCTAAACTGTTTGCCATTTAAATTGCTATAGAACTAAATGTATTTTCTATAGAATTAATGAAGTTGTCTCCATTGAACATGTTAGGAAAGGATCTCACTAGCATTTCCATTCTTTCTTATGATGGGAAGTTTTTTTGTGCTTTTATGTATTTCTGCCTAATTTGGGTGTCTATCACTCCCCCCCAACCCAACATGTAAATGTATAGAAACTATCTGGCCAATGTAAAAGTTTTCCATCATTATTCATCCCAGCCAGAAGTTTGTTATACTGACAAACATATCTGTACCCATAATGGCCAGCTATACTTTACTGGATTATCAAAACAAAGCTACAAGTACACTAAAGCTGGTGTCATAGCCTGTAGCACACCCAGAAACACAAATTGGGTTTGTTGGGATCTTGTCCCTGCACCCAAAGCTGAGAAACTGATTAAAGAAATTGTACAATTTGCAGCTCCTCTGGCTACCCAACCGCCAAAGTTAAACCCCTTCCCTCAACCATGGGAAGTAGCCCAAAATCTGTTTATAAATTTGGCTGAAAACATAGCCCAGACACTTGGTGTCACCAATTGTTGGGTATGCAGAAGAGCCCTAATGACTGAAGAGTGGCCTTGGAAGGGAACTAGTCTGGATACATACCAGCTTCTTCAATGGAACCATTCTGTAGCTGTTAGAACAAATAACCTACCCCAAAAGTGGATCCTCTCCTCAAAAGTAATTAGAGAAGACTGCTTAAGCAGAGTGGACTCTGCTTATACTCAATGAGTACGAGAAACTAGTTGCAAAAGAATATTATACTGGAATTCAACCTACTAGACCTGGTGGCCAACAAAGTCTGTTTGGTATTGGGCACCTGCTTATGCAACCAAATATTCTTAATGTACTATTGTCACCCAAACTATAAGTAACCATACAGTACTATCCTCTGAACAAGCTAACCTGTTTCAAGGTATCCACATTATAAGCCAGAGCTGGACAGATCTGTCTTCTATAAATCCAGACCTCTGGAAAGCCCCTAAAGGGTTATTTTGGATATGTGGAAAGGTTTCATATACCCAACTCCCAGCATTATGGAAAGGCACATGTACCATAGGAATAATCCAGCCTGGATTTTTCCTTCTGCCTAACCCAAGTGAAGATGAACTAGGCATTCCCCTTTATGGAAGCCTCAAAACACAAGATGCTCGATCCCTCAACCAATTTCCTAATATAGGAGAGACCCAGGTTTGAAAAGATGATGATTGGCCACCCCAGAGAATTATACATACTTATGGCCCAGTCACATGGGAACAAGATGGAATTTGGGGATACCGCATGTCTATATATATGCTGAATCACATTATCAGGTTACAAGTTGTCTTATAATTTATAACTAATCAAACAGCCATGGCTTTTGAGCTTGCTGCTCAACAACAAGCCCAAATGCATGCAGTCATTTATCAAAACCACTTAACTTTGAACTACCTGCTAGCAGAAGAAGGAGGAGTGTGTGGTAAATTGAATAGCTCTGACTGTTGTTTGCAAATAGTTGATAATAGTAACGCTGTAACTGATATAGCCACCAATATTAGAAAACTTGCCCATGTCCTGGTGCAAAAATGGCAAGGCATAAAAATTGACAATTGGTTTGAAAAGATGTTCTCAGGTCTGGGAGGATTTAAGTATTTTATTGGATCTATAATTCTATTGGTGGGATTCTGTCTGATCCTCCCTTGCATAGTCCCAATAATTATGAACACCATTTCTAAGTTTGTGGAAACAGTTGTTGAATGAAAAACTGCAGCCCACATAATGTTAATGCACCAAATTAAAGATGATGCTCTTAACCCATGAAGGGTTGAGCATCAAAGTGGGGAATGTGGCAGAAAGGGACTGATAAGAGTTAAAAATATTCCTTTTGGAGATCAATCGACAAGCTCTGCAAACCTGTCAGACAGATTTTGCTTAAGAAAACCAAATAGCCAAGGACGGTTTTCCTAGAGATGCAAGATAGTGACCAATTTACTCTGTGAAGTCATCAGTTTACAACCCCTGATTTTTATGCATATCTTGGAGACCACTTGTTCTTTGAAAATCTGATTTTTCTGAGTACAACCTTGTGAATTTCAAAGAAAATGTATAATCGCTCAACCCAACCCCCTCCTTTACCTAAACTAAGGTATAAGACCCCTCTCCTCCCTCCCTAGGGTGCTCAGCCTGGGACCATTAGCCCACTGAGTCACACCAATGCTAATAAAACTGGTACTTCCTAAAATAGCCTTAGTGTCATGGCATCTCTCTCTTCCCCCTATGGCATGAGAGTACTTTAGAAAATATTTTTTTTTTGAGTTGAATTCTCATTCTGTCGCCCAGACTGGAGTGCAGTGGCTGCTCCCAGCCACCACAACCTCGACCTGCTGGGCTCCAGCGATCCTTCCGCCTCAGCCTTCCAAGTAGCCAGAATTACAGGCATGTACTACCACACCAGGCTGATTTTTTTTATTTATTGTAGAGATGAGGTCTCACTGCCCAGGCGGGTCTCGAACCCGCTGGCTCAGGCAATCCACTCACCTCAACCTCCCAAAGGTGTAGGATTACAGGCTGAGCCACCGAGTCTGGCTAAAAAATATTTTTGATTTACGCTTTTGATGGGATGATTTTGGATCCAGGAAATACTAAAGGATTCAAACTATAGTTTGAATTTTAGGCAAATAATAAACACTTGAAATAAATGATGGGGTTTGAATCCAATAATAGGCTTGTTTCTGTTGCAATATAATTTTTTATAGTGCCCTGTTTCTGTTATAAGCAAAGCAAATTGCATCATTTGGAGTGTCATATAATTAAGAGTCTTACTCTACTTGGCCTGAATAGGAATCACATGATTATATCATTAGGCAAAGAAAAAGCTTTTGATAACATCCAGCATCCCTTGTTGATAAAAAACTTTGAGTAGCTAGGCATAGAAGAAACATATCTAAAAATAGTGAGAGCCATCTATGAAAAACACACAACCAACATATTGTTAAATGGACAGAAGTTGAATGCAATTCCCCCCCAAACCAAAATAAGACAAGGCTGCCAATTAAACCCTACTGTTCAATATAGTGTTGGAAGTCTTAGCCAGAGCAATAAGACAAGAGACAGATATAAGAGGGATCAAAATAGGAAAAGAAGTCAAATTATTGCTCTTTGTTGGTGATATGATTCTACACCTTGGAAACTCATGATTATCTGTCAAAAACCTTCTTGCACTGATAAAAGTTCTTGGCAAAGTCTCAGGGTACAAAACCAACGTGTAAAAAGCAGTCACATTCTTATACACCAACAAGAAACAGTCATAAAATCAAATACAAAGCACAATCCCATTCACAATAGCCATAAAAAATGAAATACCTCAGCATATTCCTAACCAGAGAAGTGAAAGACATTTACAAAGAAAATTACAAAGCACTGCTCAAAGAAATCAAAGGTGACATGCAGGAGTCCTGCTCCAGCAAGGTCCAGAGATTTCTGGAGGTGAGACGGAGTAGGCAACTAGGAGAGAAAGAAAGGGACTGGACTACTATTCAATATTGAGCAGAAACTGTTTATTGAAAATTACAGTGGGCTTTTATTCCTAAATTTTGCAAAGTCACCATCACAAAACACAAAAGGTAGCATGTGCCTTTCACATGAACAGGTTCAGGTGCACAAAGGACACCTCCCACTCTCAAAGGACACCCCCTGCTCTCAAGCAAATGTTGTTTCATACATGAGGAAGAACATGAGGAAGAACAACCACAAATTGTCTTTTTGTTTTTTATGCTTGATTAATGTTCCACAAACCAGTTTCTTATGTGCCCTTAATTGTATTACAACTACGTCATCTTGAAATAACATCACTAAATGCCTAAACCCAAAACTACCATAATGATTTATTAACTTCTACTATTCTCTGCTAATTCAAATGAGTTTCTACTAAAACAATTGCTGCTATGGTTACACTCTGCTAACACCAGCTGGCCTAATTCAAACTTCACTGGTCCCCCTAAATCAAACTAAACTTTCTCCCCTAGTCACCTACAATAAAATGGTTACCTAAATTTTCTTCAATCAATATAAACTATTTCCTAAAAACTATATCTATAAATTTCTAAAATTGCATCAAGAGAACCTGTGACCTGCACTAAGACTCCTCAATGTGACTCAAAGTTGAACGTAAATTGTTTAAAAGCAAAAACCATAAACCATGGAAAATGGGAACAATAAACTCCCAAGTTTAGCTGTGTTCATTCCAGTTTCAGAGTCCTGTGTTAGAGCCAGCAGGAGCCTTTTCTGGTTGCAGTGCCAAGTGGAAAAGGAGGAAGGGAATGGGGTCAACAGCTCCTGAACACATCCTAGTGGTCTCGGGGTCAATGGCCCTTCCTGATCCCTAATGCTCAGTGGGCCTCCATGGCCAGCTCCCAACAGTGACACAAACAAATGGAAAAATATTCCATGCTCATGGATTGGAAGAATCAACACTAATAAGATGTCCATCCTGCTGGGTTTGGTAGCTCAGACTGTAATCCCAGCACTTGGGGAGGCAGAGGCAAGTGGATTGCATGAGCCAGTGCATTCGAGACCTTGTCTCTACAATAAATAAAAAAATTAGCCCAGTGTGGTAGCGCACACCTGTAGTACCAACTACTTGGAAGACTGAAGTGGAAGGATTGCTGGAGCCCTACAGGTCAGTGCTGGGGTGGCCATGAGTGTGCCGCCTGCACTCCAGCCTGGGAAACAGAGTGAAACTAAACCTCACAAAAAAAGACATCCACCCTACCCAAGGCAATCTACAGATCTATAGATTCAATGAAATACTCATTAATTTGCTAGCATCATTCCTCTGTCCTTGAAATGACAATATAGAAATTCATGTGGAAACATAAACAACCACATATAACCAAAACATTTCTCAGAAAAAGAAACAAACTCATAAGTTTCACACATCCAGACTTTCCACTTCATTATAGTGCTACAATATTCAAAACAGCCTGGTATACAAGAACAGGCATATAGACCAATGGAACAGGATAATGATTCCAGAAGCAAAACCTCAAATTCTCAACCAATTCATCTTCAACAAAGCCACCACTAACAACGACTGGGGAGAGAACTTATTCAGTAAATGGTGCAGGGAAAACTTGCTGATCACATGCAGAAGATTAAAACAAGACCTCTACTTATTACCAAAACAAAAATCAACTCTAAATGGACCAAATACCTAAATGTAAAACCTCAAAATATAAGAACCTCAAAAGATGCAGGAAAAGAGACACCCTTGTGGAAACTGGAACTGTAAACCAATTCCTGATCAAAACCCCAAATGTCCGTGCTATAACAGATAAGATAGACAAGTGAGACTGCATTAAACTGAAAAGCTTCTGCAAGGAAAAGAAATAATTAAGAGAACAGGGAGATAGCCCATAGAATGGGAAAAAGTATTTGCCAACTGTATATCTGACAAAGGCCTAACATCTAGATCTACAAGGAACTCAAACATGCAAAAAAGAAAAAAACAATGATCATAATACTATAAGAAAAGGATTGGCAATAGTGGGAAACTGCCAGGGGAGGGAAGAGAATACACTTTATCAATAAGAGTACCTGATATCAAACTACACAAAGTGGGGACCAAAGTGAAGCCCAAACTTTAACCGTAAAACGACCATTTGTATATCTAATCTGGAATTGTACCTCGCATACTTTAAAGAAAAAAGAAAAATAAAATATTCCAGGCAATTGAGAAAGACATAGCTCTCCGACAAATAATTTTATAAAACTACATTACACTGATACCCAAACTGGATACAGATCCAACAAAGAAAGAGAACTACAAGTCAATATTCCTGATGAATATAGACTAAAAAATTCTCAACAAGTTTCCAGCAAATCAGATCAAACAACACATCTCAAAAAATTATCCACCATGACCAAGTAGGCTTTATCCCTTGAATGTAGGGCTGGTTCAACATCTGCAAGTCCATAAACATAATTAAAAACATCAACAGAAAGAAAAACAAAAACCACATGATTATATCATTAGATATTCAAAAGGGCTCAACAAAATCCAGTATCTCTTCTTGGTAAAGACCCTTGACACCTAGGCATAGAGGAAACATCTCAAAATAGTAAGAGCCATCTATGATAAATTCACAGCCAACATATTGCTAAATGGTCAGAAATTGGAAGTTTTTCCCCTGAAAACTGAAAAAAGAGAGGTCTGCTCATTCTCACACCTCCTGTTCAACATGGTTTTGAAAGTCCAAGCCAGAGCAATCAGACAAGAAGGAAACCAGGGGTATCCAAATAGGAAAACAGGAAGTTAAGTTATCACTCACTTCTCACAATGTGATTGTATACCTTGAAAACCCAAGATAATTTGTCAAAAACCTTCCTGCACTGATAAAGTACTTTGACAGAGTTCAGGTGCAAAATATTCGTGCAAAAGACAATTGCATTCTTATACACCAACAACAGACAGGCAGAGAACCAAATATAAAACACAATTCCATTCACAATTCCATTCACACACACAAAAATGAAATACCTCAGCATTGTCTTAACCAGAGATGCGAAAGGACTCATCAAACTGAAAAGCCGCTACATAGCAAAAGAAACCACCAAGAGAGTGAGGAAACAGTCCACAGAATGGGGAAAATATTTGCCAACTGTATATCTGACAAAGGTCTAACATCCAGTATCTAAAGAATCTCAAATGGACCAAAAGGAAACAAACAAATAAACAATCCCATCAAAAAACAAAGACATGAATAGACACTTCTCAAAAAAAGATATACAAGCAACCAACAGACACATGAAAAAATGCCCAGCCTCATTTATCATCAGAAAAACACAAATCAAAACTACAATGAGATACCACTTAACTCCAGTAAGAATGGCCATCATTAATAAAAACAAAAAGCAACAGATGCTGGTGAAGATGAAGCAAAGGAACACATCTACATTGTTGGAAGGAATGCAAACCAGTTCAACCTCTATGCAAAACAGTGTGGCAATTTCAAAAAATCTGAAATTTGACCTTCCATATGACCCAACAATTCTCCTTCTGGGAATATGCCCAGAGAAACTCAAGACATTCTACATAAAAGATATCTGCAAACGCATGTATATTGCAGCACTACTCACAATAGCTAATAGGATGGAACCAACCATGCTGCCCATCAAAAGTGGACTGGATTTTTAAAAAGTGCTACATATACACAATGGAATACTATTTAGCCATAAAGGAAGAAAACATTATGGACTTTTCAGCAACTTGAATGGATTCAGAGTCTATCATACTCCGTGATCTATCACAGAAACAAAGAACAGAGTACCACATGTTCTCATTCTTAAGCCAACCCTGAACATTTATTATAATACTATAAGAAAGGAATTGGCAGTAGCAGGAAACTGCCAGGGAGGGAAGCGGGGATACAGAACATTAATAAGAGTACCTGATCCCAAACCAGGTAAAGTACAGTCCAAAGGGAGATACAAATTTCACTTGTACGATGATCATTTATGTACCTAATCCTGAATTGTGCCCTACATCTTTAAAATAAAATTTTCAAAAAGCAAGTTTAAAGGAATAGAAATTATACTATGCCTGCTTTCAGACCACAATGCAATTAAACTACACATCAATAATGGAAAGATGGCTGGAAAAGTCTTGAAATACTTAGAGATTAAACAACATACTTCTCAATCACACATGGGTCAAAAAAAAATCTAAAGAGCAATTAAAAATTATTTTGAACTTAATGAAAATGAAAGTGGAACTTCTCAAAGTCTGGGAAGCAGTGTAATCAGTGCTTAGAGGGAAATTTACAGAACTGAATAATCAAGTTCTTAAAAGTGCATATTAGTGTCTTGCCAAAGAGCAATTGAGCTGGACCTCTAGGACAGGGGTGGAGCTTAGGAAACTGCAATTTAAGAAACAACCCCAGCCGGGCTTGGTGGCTCAGCCTGTAATCTCATGCCTTTGGAAGGCTGAGGTGAGTGGATTGTCTGAGCCTGCAGGTTCGAGACCCGCCTGGGCAGTGAGACCTCATCTCTACATAAATCAAAAAATCAGCCAGGCGTGGTAGCACATGCCTGTAATTCCGGCTACTTGGAAGACTGAGGCGGAAGGATAGCCGGAGCCCAACAGGTCGAGGCAGTGGTGGCCGAGAGCGGCCACTGCACTCCAGTCTGGGTGACAGAATGAGACTCCAGCTCAAAAAAAAAAAAAGAAAGAAAGAAAGAAACAGCCCCTGGTGATTTTGATGTACTCTAACGTTTGAAAGTATCAAAAATCTAATCTTTTTTATTTTCAATTTGTTAATCATGAAAATGAAAACAAATTCATTACCATTGAAGAAAATTCTTATAATCAGCAACAATCCCAACCACTTTTCATAAGAAGAACTTGACAATTATTTTTCATATGAATTTCAATTAATTCTAAAATTCATATAATGAGCCTGAAAAAGCCCAAGTGTCTAATTTTAAAATGACTTCAGGATTACTAGCACAACATAAAACCCAACACAAGTTAATCACATGTGTCTGAGCAGATAAAGGAATGACAATGTATTTTTTCCCTAGACTTTTAATTTTTAAAAATTACTACTTCTGTTTTATTTCCTAGAGTCAAAAAATTTCAACTGCTTCATCAAATTAAATACAGTATACATTGAAAAACAAAATTTAAGTCTTTAATTTTTCTCTCTACCTAATTCCCCCAAAATTTGAAAACTACTTATAGATTTCATTACTTTAGGACAATATAATTACCTTCATAAATTTTATAAACATGTTTTTGTTTATATCAGAGGACAGAGTGTGATTATTTTGCCACATCTTTGACAAAAAAGATATATTTTCAGACAGAACCATACAACTTTAATGAATTAAAATGCACTTTATAGAGACAGTAAAAACCACTAAAAACACTTCCTGGTACCTTATTGACAAGATTTTCTGACAAAATTTTTGTCCCCATGAAGTTTAAAAGCAAATAAACAAACAAAAAGTCACTCTCTCGTAAATCCAGAAACTTCAAAATATGTGGAAACTCAAAAAAAGAAAATTATACCCATTTATGCAGAGATTAGATTTTTTAATAACTCTTTTAATATGGACTGGCTTCAAGGTTTTTAAAAGATTGAGATTCCAAAGAAGCCAATTTTAAAAAATCTCTATGTGGCCTACCACTATATTTTCTACACTGTATAAAAATAGGTCAAGATCCAACAAAGATTAAGAAATATAGGCCAATATTCCTGATGAACATAGATTCAAGAACTCTCAAGATTCTAGCAAATTGTATCCAACAACATACTAAAACATTATCCACCATGACCAAGTAAGCTTCATCCTCAAGAAACAGGCCTGGTTCAACATCTGCAAGACCAAAAATATAATTAAATACATTAATAGATGTAAAAATAAGAACCACATGATTATACAATTAGATATGGGGAAAGATTTTGATAAAATTCAATATCCCTTATTGATGAAAATCCTTGATCACCTAGTTATAGAGGGAACATATCTCAAAATAGTAAGAACCATCTATGATAAACTCACACCCAGCGTGCTGTTAACAGACAGAAATTGGAAACATTTCCCCTGAAACCAGAACAAGACAAGGCTGCCCACCCTCATCCCTCCTGTTCATCATAGTGTTGCAAGTTCTAGCTAGAGCAATCAGACAAGAGAAAAAAATCAGAGTAGCAAAATAGGAAAAGAAGTTAAGTATCCCTCTTTGCTGACAATATGATCCTATACCTAGAAAATCCAAAATAATCTATCAAAAAATCCTTGCACTGATAAAGGACTTTGGCAATGTGTCAGGATACAAAATAAATGTGCAAAAGACAGTCAAAATTATGACACACCAACAAGAAACTGGCAGACAACCAAATAAAAAGGACAACCCCATTCACAATAGCCACAAAAATAAAATATCTCAGTGTCTTCTTAACCAGATAAGTGAAATACTTTTACAATGAAAACTAAAAAACACTGATCAAAGAAGTCAAAGGTGACACAAACAAACAGAAAATATTTCTTGCTCATGAATAGAATAATCAACATCATCAAGATATCCATCCTATCAACAGCAACCTACGGTTTCAATGCTATACCCATTAAATTGCCCACAACATTCTTCTTAGACTTGGAAATGACAATACAGAAATTCATATGGAAATGTAAATGACCACGAATAGCCAAAATAATCTTTAGTAAAAGAAACAACGTGAGAAACATCACACTTGCAGACTTTAATTTATTATAAGGCTATAATAATAGAAACAATCTGGTATTATGCAAGAACAGACATATAGACCAGTGGAACAGAATAGAGATTCTTAAGCAAAACTTGAATATCTCAATCAACTCATCTTCGACAAAGCCTCCAACAACAATCACAGAGAAGAGGAGGACCTATTTAGTAAATGTTGTGGGAAAAACTGGCTGACCACCTGCAGAAGAATCAAGCAGGACCCCTACCTATCACCATACACAAAAATCAACTCTAAATGGATCAAAGACCTAAATGTAAAACCTCAAGTGATAATAATCTTAGAAAATGCAGGAGATACCATATGGAAATTGGAATAGGCAACCGATTTCTGATCAAAAGCCCAAAAGCTCATGCCATAAGAGATAAGATAGACAAGTGGGACTTCACCAAACTGAAAAACTTCTGCAAAGCAAAAGAAGCCAAAAAGAGATTGGGGAGATAGCCTACAAAATGGGGGAAAAATCACCTACATGTCTGACAAAGACCTATCATCCAGGGTCTACAAAGAACTCAAATGTGCCAAAAGGGGGAAAAAAAAGCCCCACTAAAAAGTGGGCAAAAGTTATGAATAGACACTTGTGAAAAAAAGACATACAATCAGTCAACAGACACATGACAAAATCCTCAGCCTCACTAATCTTCAGAGAAATACAAATCAAAACCACATTGAGATACCACTTAACTCCAGTAAAAATGGCCATCTTATAAATCAAAAAACAGATGCTTGTGAGGACATTGAGAAACAGGAACTCTTCAACACTGTTGGTGGGAATGCAAACTAGTTCTATCTCTACGGAAAACAGTGTAGTGATTCCTAAAAGAACTAGAAATTGACCTTCAATATGACCCAGCAATCCTCCTTCTGAGAATATACCCGGAGGAACTTAAATCACTCTACAAAAAAGATACCTGCACATGCATATTTACTGCAGCAGTATTCACAGTACAAAACACCATGGAACCAACTGTGCTGCCCATGGAAGGTGGACTGGATAAAAAAAAAGTGACATAAGATGGAATAATATTCAGCCATAAAGGAGGAAAAAAATTATGGAGTTTGCAGCAATTTGGATGGATTTAGAGTTTATAATACTTAGTGATTTATCACAGATACAAAGAACTGAGTGTCACGTGTTCTTACTCATAAGTAGATCCTGAACATTTACCATAATAATTTAAGAAAGGATTGGCAGTAGTCAGAACAGTCAGGGGTGTGAGGGGGTCACAAAATATCAATAAGGGTACCTGATCTCAAACCAGACAAAGTGGGAAGCAAAGGGAGGCCCAAATTTTACCTGTATGATGACAACCTGTACACCTTATTCTGAATTGTACTTCGCATCTTTAAAAACAAACAAAACAAAAAAAACCCTAAGGTAATAGTGGAAGAGCTATTTTAAGACTGGAATCATTGCCAAATAGATTTATGTCTTTGAAACCTAAATATTAGGACAAAATTGTTCTAATTTGTGTGTGTTTAAACTTTTCAATGTAAATAGTAGCTCACAATTTTTTTAAAAATTAGTAAAGAAACTCAATAAAAAATATAAATAAATAAATACTATATTTGGGACTCCCCCACTCTGGGTTATCAGTTAATTATAAAACATTGTTTTAATGGCTAAGTAATATTACTTCACCTTAATAAATTCAAATTTATATAATCATTCTTCAAATGTTAGACATTTAATTAATGAGTTTTGCTATGGGAAAAAAAATAACAGTTGTTGCCAGGGACTGGGGGGAGGAAAAGGAGGTTTGTTCAATGGATATATAGTTTCTTTTTTGCAAAATAAAAAAATCTTAGAGCTCTGTCTCACAATAAAGATATATATAAGTATATATATCATTTGAAGAATGATTAAATGAATTTGAATATATATCTAATCATTTGAAGAATGATTAAATAAACATGAATTGGAAAATCTCAAGGGAAACTGGCTGGTTGCTGGTTAGAAACAGGAAATGCACCATCAAACCACCTACATATTTTTCTCATCACACCTAGATCCTCCCATGTTGAGGCAGGAGGTTTTCAACCTCCTCAGAAATCGCAACACACAAATTTTACCTTTAAAAAATGTTTTTATTTTTAATTATAGTAGAACACACATAAAGTAATTTACCACCATTCACTAGTGTACAATTCAGTAAATTATATAAACTATCACTGTTGTGCAACAGATCTCTAAAATTTTTTCACCTGACAAAAGTGAAACTTTATCTCCATTTTACAATTCCCCATTTCCTCCTCCTCACTTGGTTTCTAAAACCACTATTATTCTTTTTTTATGATCCCAAAACTCTCCTCACTTCAATGTCAAACATTTAAAAAATTATTAAATAAATTAGAGCTCACTCATGTGATATATTACATGTCCATTAAAATAATTTTTCACAAATAGTAATGATTCAGGGATTGGGGGAAGCCAATGTTATAATGTAAAATGAAAAACCTTCAGTCAATGCTTTATTTGTTTGCTTGTTTCTTCTTTGTAAGTCTAGATTCAAAATTACTTTGGATGACTCTTATTTCCTCTATTTTCTCTTTACATAAGAGTGACATTTCCTTTTATTCAGATATATAATTTTAAGACTCAAATTCACCATTTGCATATGATATGCAATGATTTGAGCAGGATTTATACAAGATGGCCAGAAGGCATCTTGTTTTCAGAATCTCTGAATCCCCTCTGTCAGAGACTACACCACTCTTCATCCTGTGGACCTCCACAGAACTGCTTTTTACCAAACATGCCTGAGAGGCTGCTGTTGTCTGTTTCCAGAGGTGTCAGCAAATAGTGACCCTTGGAGACCCACTACTGTGGTGATGGTGAGAGTATGAGGGAATCTTGTGCGTCTCCTGAGATTTGTTGTTTTTATTTAATTTATATCTTATTACAGAGATGTGGGGTACAAATGAGAATTAACTGCACAATTAGGATACATGCAGGTGAAGTTTGGGCTTCTAATTAGCCTCCACTCTCCCTAGTAGTGGACCAGGTATTCTTTGTGTCATCATGCCCCCAACCTTCCTTCTGTCCTCTTTCCCCTAGCAGTGCCCAGTAATCATCGATTCCTACCTTATGCTAATAGGCTAGTGTCCAGGGCCAACTTATGAGTGTGAACATGTAGTATTCAGTTGTTTTTGTGATGGTTTTTACTTAGTAGGATAGTCCCCAACTGCATTCAAGTTGCTGCAAAGTCCATGATTTTGTTCTTCTTTATGGCTGTGTAATACTTCATCATGTATATGTACTATATTTTCTTTATCCAGTCCACTTTCATTGGACATAATTTCGGTCCCATGTTTTTGCTATTGTGAATAGTGTAGCAATAAACATGCAAGCACAGGTGTCAGGTGTCTTTTTAGCAGAGTAATTTATGATCCTCTGAGTATATTCCCAGAAGAGGGATTGCTGAATTGCAAGGAAGTTGAATTTTTAGTTCTTTTAGAAATTGCAGCCAGGCTCAGTGGCTCAGCCTGTAATCCTGCGCTTTGGGAGGCTGAGGTGAGTGGATTGCTTGAGTCCGCGGGTTCGAGACGTACCTGGGCAACTTGGTGAGACCTCATCTCTACAATAAATAAAAAAATTAGCTGGGCATGGTAGCGCGTGCCTGTATTTCCAGCTACTTGGAAGGCTGAGGTGGTAGGATCGCCGGAGCCCAGCAGGTCGAGGCTGCGGTGGCCGGGAGTGGCCACTGCACTCCAGTCTGGGTGACAAGAGTGAGACTCCAACTCAAAAAAAAAAGAAAGAAATTGCCACACTGCTTTCCATGGAGAGAACTAGCTTACATTCCTACCAAGAGTGTAGGAGCAGCCTCTTTTCTTTGCAGCTGCACCAGCACATGTTTTTTGACTTATTAATGATAGCCATGCTTACCAAATTTAGGAGGCACCATCTCATTGTACTTTTAACTTATTGTTGCTGTTTAATATTTAAAGAACTTATTTCTTCTATGTTTTAGGTTCACTACTCTTTTGTTCTGTTTCTATGAATTTGACTAATTTAGATACCTTAAATTATCTAAGGTTGAATCATTCATAATTTGACATTTTGTGGCTGGCTTATTATAGTATAGCTAATATAAAGTCCTCCAAGTTTATCCATGTTGTAGTATGTCTTAGAATTTTCTTCTTGTTAAAGGTGTGTAGCATTCCATTGTGTGTATATACATACACATTTTAAAAATCCATTATTCCACAGATGAACACCTGAGTTGGTTCCCCCACTGAGCTATTGTAAATAACTGTGCAACTAACATAGTTGTATGAATAGTTCTTCAAAAATTCGATTCTTTTGAACTATAAGTGGGAGTGCTGCATCATATGGTAAGGCTATTTTTAATTTTTTGAGAAAACTTTATGTTGCTTTGGATAGTGGCTGTGCCAGTTTACATTTCCTGTGTAAATAGTGCACAAGTGTTTCAAATTTTCTGTATCTTTGCTAAGACTTTTTATATTCTGTTTTTTATAGTGGTCATAATAATAGGTATGATGTGATATTGCATTGTCATTTTTATTTGAATTTTTTGAATGATTAATGCTGTTGAGAATATTGTCATATATTTGTTAGACATTTCTTGATCTTTCTGTCGAATTATCTATTCAAGTACTTTGCTCATTTTAATCTTGGATAGTTTATTGTTGGTAAATTGCAGAGGTTCTTTATATATTTTGGATATTAAAAATATGATTAGTTGCATGACTTGCAAATATTTTCTCCCATTCTCTAGTTTATCTTTTCATTCTTTTGAATATTCTTTAATATAATCTTTTATTTATTTTTATTTTTTTGAGTTGGAGTCTCACTCTGTCACTCAGATTGGAGTGCAGTGGCCGCTCCTGGCCACTGCAGCCTCAACCTGCTGGGCTCCGGTGATCCTTCCACCTAAGCCTTCCAAGTAACTGGAACTACAGGCGCATGCTAACATGCCCAGCTTATTTTATTTATTTATTGTAGAGATGAGGTCTAGCCAAGTTGCTGGGATCCCAAAGCGCTGGGATTACAGGCTGAGCCACTGAGCCCAGCTTAATGCAATCTTTTAAGTAGTTAAGATTTTAAAATATTGTGTTGCCTGATTTTTAATACCATATTCCAAAGAGAAGCCAGATTCAATAAGTCACATATCATAAATTATTATTTGTATAAAATAGCCAACTAGGCAAATCATTAGAGAAAGTAGGTTAGTGGCAGTCAGGGACTGGGAAGATGGAAATGAAGAGTGAATGCTTGAACTTTGAGTGAAGGTTTCTTTTTTGGGGTGATTAAACTGTTCTGAAATTTAGTAATGGTGTTTGTTGCATAATATTGTATTTACATTATAAACCTCTCAATTTTGTCACAGTGGGAAAATGTTATGATGTGTGGATTCTATCTCAAAAAAGGGTGGTAATCAAAATGGGCCCCAGGCAGGCTTCTATGGGGTAGGAGCAGGGTAAATGAGTGTGGAGAGTAGGAAACTGGTAGAAGGAAGCTCAGGAGGCCCAAAGGTAGGCTGTGGAGTCTGATAGGCAGGGCTTGGGTGAAAGGGATGCATTCAAGATACGGCTTAGAGGGAGAGGATTAAGATAGCTGAAAAAGGCAGCTAGAGTGAGTTCTCCTACAGAGTAAACCAAGGTAGAGTTTACTCAGCACCCAGAGAGGAATGGAGCCTGCAGCACACCCTATGAGTCTCCAATGGAGTGATAATAACCACTGACAGCAAAGAAAAAGAAAAAATCCACCAACCTGGGCTCAAACTCGTTGGACTCTTGCCTATATCACCACAGTCCATCACAGCCTCTAGATGCAGTGGGGAATGTGAGTGAGAGGATTTCAGTTCTGTGCTCCTACCATAAACTTGCAGGTGCCTCTGATCCTTGTGGGACCCCAGTCCCTCAGGGGAAACTGTCTTCCCCACAGCCATGATCTGCTGTTGAATGGTGCAAGAAAAATCCCTTGAGAGTGCCAACTGCCATTTCCCAGGTACTCATCACTTCTGGGGCCAAGGTGGGCACTGGTTAGGACGTGTTCCCATAGCAACCTCCCACTTCCTTTGTGAACACTTCTGTGCATGTACAATGGCATTATTACCTCAGATGACTCAGACTTCCTCCTAATTCCCACTGGAGAAGCCAGCAGTGCAAACTTATGGGGTGCTTCATCTCCTTTCCCCTGAATTCAACCCAAAGGCTCAAAACAGACAGAGAACATTGAAAATTCTCAGAGACCAACCCTAAATGTAGACTGGCTAGGCACCTTTAGGAACAACACTTGCCAAGGAGATCAAGAGAATGGAAAAAAGTGTCCAAGAAATGTGGAATTTTGTAAAACATCCAAACTGAAGAAACATAAGTGTTTCTGAGGAAGAAGAGAATGCTACAGGCTTCAAAAATGTACATGAAAAAATAATGGAGGAAAATTCCCTGGCCATGCCAGAGAACTAAACATTCAGATACATGAAGCCCAAAGAACACTCAGAAGAATCATTGCAAATAGGTCATCTCCAAGACATAGTCACTCAGCTATGCAAGGTTAATGTGAAGTAAAAGTTTTAGGAGAAATGAGAAAATAGCACCACATAACTTACAAAGGCAAACTTATCAGACTAACAGCAGACTCTCAGTAGAAACCCTACAAGCTACAAGGGTTTGGGGCCACATTTTCAATCTCCTCAAACAGAGAATAACTGTTAGTCTCAAATTTTGTTTCCTGGAAAACTGAGTTTCATAAATGGAGAAATGGAGTCCTGTGCAGACAAGGAAATACTGGTTGAATATGTCACTACTATACCAACTCAACAAGGAATATTAAAAGGAATTCTAAATAATGAAACAAAGTGACAAAATTCACCAGTGGTAAAATGCTGGAAATCATAAGGTTCACAGGCCTTATAAAACACCAACCCAATGGAGAAAATAAGCAAATAAAGCAACCAGTATGATAGATAGTATTATTATCTCTGAACATAAATGGTCTCGATATCTCACTAGACTACAAATACATATATTGGTAGAATGAATAAAAAACATAATGCAAAAAACTGCTGCCTTTAAGAGACACACTTAACTCAAAAAGCCTCCTATAAACTCAATATAAAGAGTTAGAAAAAAATATTCCACACACATGGAAACAAAAATGAACAGGATTAGCCATTCTCATATCAGATAAGACTTTAAATTAACAGCAGTGAAAACAGACAAAGTTGGCTGTTAAATAATGAAAAAGGAATCAATTTAATAAGAAGATATAACAATTTTACATACATATGTGTCAACACCAGAACTCTCAGATTTATAAAACACATACTACTAGACAAAAGAAAATGGGTGGTAGAAAGGCAATAATATTGGGAGACTTCAACACTCCACTGATAACATTAGACAAGATCATCAAGGTAGAAGGACAACAAACAAGACTAAAGTTAAACAAGACTCTAGAGAAAGTGGAACCAACAGACATCTATGGAACAGTCCATCACAAAACTGCAGAATCTATATTTTCTCATCAGCACATGGAACATTTTGCAAGATAGACCATATGATAGGCCACAAATTAAGTCTCAATAATTTTTTTAAAAATCAAAATAATCTCACATACCTTGTCAGACCAGAGTGAACTAAAACTAGAAGTGAATTTCAAGAAGAATGTATGAAACCAAACAAAAACAAGGAAGTTAAAAAAATTTGCTTTGAAATGATCCTTGTATCTACAATGAAATCAAAATGGAGATGTAAACATTTCTTGAAAACAATGACAACAATGAAACAAGTTAGTAAAATTTCTTGGGCATTGCCAAAGTTGTGCTCAGAGAAAAATGCATAGCATTTAAAACCTACATTAATGAGATTGAAAGATCCCACATTGAAAACGTAACATTACACTTCAAAGAACAAGAAAAACAAAAACAAACAAAACCCAAAACTAGCAGAAGAAAGGACATAATGAAGATCAGAGCAAAACTAAATAAAATTGAAATAAAAGTACAAATCAATGAAACAAAAACTTAGTTTGTCAAAAGAATAAACAAAATTAATAGACCACTAGCTAGATTAATTTTTTAAAATGAAGAGAGAAGACTCAAATTAGTTTAATCAGAAATGAAAATGATGACATTACAACTGATACAGTGGAAATTCAAAGAACATCTGAGACTATTATAAATACCTCTATGCAAACAAATTAGACAATCCAGAGGAAATAGATAAATTCTTGGGAACATACAACTTTTACCCTTGAATCAGGAAGAAATAGAAACTCTGAACAGACTGATAATGAGTAGCAAGATTGAAACAGTAATTAGAAGTCACCTCCACAAAAAGTCCAGGCAGGACCTGTTGAACTCACAGTTGAATTTCACAAGCCCTTCAAAGAAGTGTTACCAATTTTACTGAAGCTATTCCACAAGAATGAAGAGGAAGAGATCCTTCCTAACTCATTTTATTAAGTCAGTGTCACTCTGATACCATAGCCAGGAAAAGACAAAACAAAAAAGAAAACTGCAGACCAATATCCCTTATGAACATAGACACAAAAATTCTCAATAAAATATTAAGAAACTGAATTTAACAGCATTAAAAATGAAACAGAAAAACAAATAATAAGAACAAAAGCAACAGCAACAAAAAAACCCCTATGATCAAGTGGGTTTTATCCCAGGGATGCAAGGGTGATTCAACATACATAAGTCAATAAACATGATACAACCCATAGAATTCAAAACAAAAAAATTATATGATTACTTTGATAGCTGCAGAAAAAGCATTTGATAAAACCTTACATCTCGTGATGATAAAGACCCTCAGTAAAATAGGCATAGAGGGATTATTCCTCAAAATAATAAAAGCTATATATAACAAAACCAAAGCCATCCTACATGGAGAAAAGTTGAACACATCCCCTCTCAGAGCAGGAACAAAACAAAGATGCTCACTATCACCATTGCTATTCAACATAAAACTGGAAGCATAAAAGCTGTGTGCATATATGTTTAGGATGGATATTTCTTTTTGATGGATTGATCCTTTTATCATTATGTAGTGTCCTTTTGCAGCTTTTAAAATTTTTGATAGCTAAAGATTTTTTTGTCTGGTATTAAGCTTGCCACCCCTGCCTGCTTTTGTGATCCATTTTCCTAGATACTTGTTTTCCATCCTTTAAATTTGAGTCTGTGTGCATCCCTTGTGGTGAGGTGAGTCTCCTAGATGCAGCAAATAATTGGGTCATGGTTTCTTATCCAGTTTGCCATTCTGTGTCTTTTCAGTAGTGCATTTAGTCTATTAACATCTTGGCTGATTATTGAAATGTGCTTGTTTCTCCCTGTCATGAGGTTCTTATAAAGATTTTTCTTTGCTTGTTTTCTTTGGCTTTGGGGTTAATGGATGTGTGTGTATTCAAGTTTCTTGTTGCACTTTATTCTTTGTTGATTCTGTGCTCTGCTGTTCTCTTGGGAAGTGTGTAGTCATTCTTTTTTTTTCTTCTGTGCCTAATGCCTTTTTAAGTGTCTTTGTTAGAGCTTGTCTGGAAGCTGCATAATCTCTTAGGGATTGGATGTCTGGAAAGGATTATAATTCTCCATCACTGATGAAACTGAGCTTGACTGAATAGTAAATTCTTGGTTGAAATTGTTTTTATTTGAGAACTTTGAATATAGGGCTCCAGTCCCTTCTTGCTTGTCGTGTTTCTACCAATAGGTCTGCTACTATTTGAATGGATTTTCCCCAGTAGGTAGTCTGACCTTTCTTTCGTGTGGCCTTTAGGATTTTTTTTTGTGTGTGTGCGCCTACTTTGTGTAGGTGAATTAATATGTGCCTAGGGCTTGTTCTCATTTGATGTCTTCTGGGTGTTCTCTAGTGCTTGGCTGGCCACATCTCTGGTGAGATGAGGAAAGTTTTATTGGATTACCTCCTGGAATACTTGCTCCAAGTTGTTCTCCATTTCCCTTTCTTCTTCTGGGATACCAATCAGCCATAGGTTCAGGCTCTTGATATAATCACACATCTCTTGTAGGCTTTGTTCTTTCTTTCTGAGTCTTCTTTCTATGTTTTTTTTTACAGATTAGGTTAATTCCATGTTCTGGTCTTCAAGTTCTGAGATTCTTTTTTCAGGTAGATTAATTCTGCTTTCCATGCTTGTCATCTGGTTATTTATTTCCTGGATGAAAATTTTTATTGACAAAATCTCTGACACGAATTCTTTCAGCATTGCATCTTGTCTTTCTTGACTCTTATTCACTCTTTCCATTCATTCCCTAATCCTTTTTGTATTCTGGGGCCAGTCGTTGGTAACCTCCATTGTTTGGGCACCAAAACTGATTTTTCAGTTTTGTCTTTGGTACACTTGAAATTGCCTTATTTTTCTTTTTTGTTCTGTTATTCAGTGTCAGTGGAAGATGCTTTTCCATCTGATGTTTGCTCGGTCCTCTATTCTTCCCTGATCTGGGCTCTGGATTTGTTCTATTTTTAAGTAGGACAGTGGATGGGAAGCTTTGCTGTCTCTTTTAGTTTTTGAAATTCAAATAAAGTAGAGGATGCAACACTAGGAATCAGAGACTACTTGCAAATCAAAATGTTCACTTATTGTGGTATGTGTTCCCTGAGACCCACTCCCCTCCACCACTCTATATGACGATGCAAAGCAAAAACCAATGGAAAAGCAATTGAACACACATGCACACACCCCTAAACAAACTGGAACAACAACAAAACAAAACAAACAACAAAAAACCTCCAAAAAAACTTAACACACAAACACATACCTAGCACAAAATCAATAGTGAAAAAAAAACCAGAAAGACTGGAGGAAAATAAAAAAATAATAAAATGTGTTTAAAAAGGGATTTAGGTCAAACCCTCACACGTATATTGACAGACACCTTAAACTACAAAAAATGAATATTAAAAAAACCCAGGAGAACAAAAGAGCAAAAACCACCAACAGCAAAATTGAAAGGTGAACACTCAATCATTCACATACACACATAAACAGAAAATGACAAGTAGAAGAAAGAAACAGAAAAAGAAAAGAAAAAAATTGGGGGTTGCAAATCAAACTCTCACACGCACATTCATACACAAAGGAAAAATATTAAAAAATAGTTGGACTAACAGTCAAAAAAAATTAAAATTTAAAAAAATAATTGAAAATTTTAAAACATCAACAAAAAAAGCTCTGCCCTTTTCTGCCTCGTAGGAAAAGCTGTGGGGAAAAATACAAATTGTGGGGACTTTGAGAGGGCAATTGTTGATCTGAAAGGAGATACGAACAAGAAAGACAGAATAGTAGAAACAGAGTCTTTGTGGACTGAGGTGGAGGAATGTATAGAATACAGAGAAACCTTCCCAAGACTGCCTCGTGGAATCTGATAGATCACTGACTGAGATAGACCTCTCTTAAAGGATTTCTTAACATCTTTTCAAGTAGTTGTAAGAGCAATTACTACATGTTTGGATGGTGAAAAATCTCTATAATTTCATTGATCTGTGTATGTTCCCTTTAATCCACCATTTTTGATGGTGAGTTGGGTTTCACATAAAATTAATCTTTTTGGAAAAATAGTTGAATAAATGTGCATGTTTTTTGACAACAGCAAAATGTAGGGATCCTAGTGTATGGAGAAACAAAATGAAGTAAAAATAACTGTTTTTTTTTCCTTGAGTAAGGAATTTACTCTGTCACCCAGGCAGGAGTGCAAAGTGGCATGATCACCGCTACTGCAGCCTCAATCTCCTGGACTCAGGCGTCCCTCCCTCCTTAGCTTAGCTTACCTAGTAGCTAGGACTATCAGTGTGCACACTGCCACAGTCAGGCTTTTTTTTTTTTTTTGGAGAAATGAGTTCTTGCTAAGGCAAGCTGGTCTTGAACTCCTGAACTCAAGCAGTACTCCTGCCTTGGCCTCCCAAAGTACTGATATTATAGTTATGAACCACCATGACAGGCTGAAGTCTTCAAACTGTTGACATGCTTTTGATAATCTGCTGACATAGAAAAAAACCACAAATTTACTTTTGAATAATGAAATTTTGCTAATTTATTTCTAAATTATAAAGATTTACTGATTGTCTTGTGCTAAAACATTTTAACCTGTATGTTAGCATCTGGAGTCAATGTTGTAAGCTCTCTATGGTACTCTCCAATGAAAAAGGACAATGCTGATATGAGGAGTCCCTCTCCCTTCTCCTAAACTTTTAAGAATTGCAGACTGGTGGAAGGGAGAGAGCAGGAAAGAAAAGGGAAAGGAAGGTATGAACCAAAGGACTCTGCCCAAAGTTTGGAATGAAGGTTGATTTTATCTCGGAGAAAAGAAAGTGAACCAGAAAAGGTAATAAAGACCCTAGATAACAGGGTTGGGCAGCCCCAGTGGGAAAAGATGAACTTGAGTACAGTGTTTTTTTGATTACTCAGATTATCCACTTGCCCATAGTCATTGAAACAACTTGTATAGCTGAAATATACCTTGTCTTGTAATGAATTCCTTCCAGGAAGATTTCATGGGCCCTCCTGAAAAATGGATTCCCAGAGGGACTTCTGACAGGCCATCCAAATATCTGGAGCTGTGTCTGAATTCTAAGAAGCTGAAATATACCTTGCCTGGTAGTTGATTCCTTCCAGGAAGATTTTACAGGCCTTCATGAAAAATGGATTCCCAGAAGGACTTCTGACAAGTCATCCAAATATTCTGAACTGTGCCTGAATTCTAAGATAAGCACAACAGATACTGCCAAACAAGTGCAATACAGATTGCACAAATAACACAATTTAATGTAGGTAAAACTATGCATACCTGTTCTAAGAAATGGAACTAATGGAATGTCAAAGACTTGAAATAGATTTAAGTAAAAAAAAAGTCATTCCAACTTGTAAGAGATTTTGGAAGACATTCAAGTTTCTTAGTGTGTCTTCCTGTGTTTATCCTCAAATTTGGCTTTCAGTAAACGTTTACCAAATTATTTCTGCCTCAACAGTCTTAATTTCAGTCAGCACTTTCTTGCAGTAATGTGTATTTGAGAAATATTTACTTATTTTCTTTCTTTAAAGTCCTGAAAATATATTTTCTTTTCCCAAGGGACTTTATTATCTAGTTTAGTAACACCACACAAAGCTAAGAAAATAGTACAAGATATTATGTGCATACTGACACAAATAATCACAGAGGCAGACACCATGAGAGAGCATAAAACTCTTATTGTAAAATTTAAGGTAATTTGTAGAAAAGAACTGACTCTCTATCCTAGCCTTACCAGGCCATTCTTCCTAGGACTGGGTTTTTGGTAGACTGGACAAGTTGGGGCCAGTTGTGCAATAGGAGGACCAAAGCCCTGGTGCCAATATTAATGGAGGAGTCCTCTTTAACAAATTTTCTTTGTCCTGATGTGTCACCTTATGAAGGCTCTGTGTGTTAACCTATGGAGACTCTCCTCTAGTCTGGATGAAAATTCAAAGAACTGAGGAGAGAACATTTGTTACTTTGGGTACTCCTTGTCCCACCCAGGTGGATCCAATATTCAGACTGTTTGCAGGTAGCTTTTTGAGCCTCCAATGGCCAAAACTCAAGCATTAATAGAAATACTAGTTAAGAAATATTTTCAAGGGGGATCTATTTCCTGCCAGGCATATTTCTCAGTCCTAGAGGAAAGGGAAGCCCATGAGAGCTGCAAACCTACAGGAAATGGAAACAGTAAGTACTTCTCAGAAATTTCATAATCACTGGTACCCAAATAGCCATATCTAAATTGGGACTATCTGTGCCCTGTCAATCAACACATCATTAGGATTCTTATAAGCGACATTATTTATTAACCTTACAATCAGCACTAAGCAGAGGTCTCTGCTCCCCTCTCTATCCTTGTGCTGTCCTCATTCCCTCCATGTTCCTTTTTCACCATGACCTGTGTGCTCAACTGTTTACTCTGGGTTTATTCAGTTGATAAGAAGGGCAAATAATATTTCACAAAAGGGGACTTTATTCTCCCCGTTGAAAATAAGAAAACATATTTTCCACCTCAATTTTCTTCATAGTATTTCTGTTAGACAACTAATACGTCCTTTCTCCTTGCTTTGAAATGTAAGTAACCTTATTGAAAACCAGGTTTTGAATGTGTTTTTTAGTATTAAGATTTTAGATGTTTGTTAGCTTTAAGATGAAAGTGTCTTTCTGAAAGACTTGGAGATGTCTTTCAGGAATGAAAAATCAAAAGACTTTGCAATCCTCGCTTCCACCTCATATAATATGGCAGCAGCATAACCTGGGTGAGCATCTTGATTTCACTACCAAAGCACCTTCCGGTCTTTAAGATTGAAGTTAGAATTAACTCTGTGTGATACAGTTACAAGTTCCTTAGTAGCTAGGTGGTGCTAGAAACAACACAGTGTGACCAATGACAAGCTAGTTTCAAGCTCAGATATGGTCTGAGAAACTCTATGACAAATGGTCCTGTCAAGTTTACTTACAGGAAGACTATTATTAGATACCTTGGAAACAAGTGTTATAAGTAGTATCAGTTTTGCTGTATAAAAGGGTGAGTTTTCTTTTTGTTTTTGCCTTCTTTTGTGATTTTCCTGGGATGCACATTAGGCAATAGTTCAATGCTTATTCAAGTCTAAGAGTTTTCTTTTACCACTCACGCATTTGTGGAGAGGATCTCTGAGTTCAGAGACCATTCTGTGTTGAAATATTGGACTCTGACTCTGATCATGTCTTTCCCTTGGAATCTCTTGTGCCTGTGCTTTGCTAGATCCTAGCATCATTGGTTGCCCACAGTTTGAAATAATTTATCAGGCCTTACCTTACCCCTCAGCTCTATACTGTCCCTGGCTTTTAGCTTACCTCATCTGTTTCTTGCAGGAAGACATACCTTAGATACTTAAAAAACCGAAAACCAAAAACCAAAAACACAGATAGCCAGACATCCCACTGGGCTTGTCTTGTCAGAACAGAACTCTCCAGAACAATACCTGTGCTGAACAAAGCACCAGGGATACTGAGAAATTGTGTTTTCAAAAAGAAACTTAGTTTAATGTTAAACACTAACTTTTACCATTATTTGAAGATTTTCACAGGATACAAGTAAGCTGAAAAGTAGATGATAAGAATAAGAATGATTAACAGATTTTAAACCACTATGTAGCATATAAATCTTAATTTAAGAAATAGGTTGCATAATCATCACTAAGAAAATATGTGGAACACTCAATTAACTACAGAATGCGCTGCCCTTTCTCTTAAGGCACCCATTTTCTCTCTTTAGTGTGTCTGTTCTTCTAGTTAATTCTTTCCTAGACTATATTTTGACTTACTCTGAAATTATTTTCTGTGGTGAAGTCAAGAACCCATGGAACAGTATGCCACACCACATCACACCTAGCATTATTAACCAAAAATTCATGAGGTTTTTCCAAAGAGGTACAAGAGAGTTCTCACAAGACCCAGAACTGACCTCAAAGATGGCTCAGAGTAAGAAAAGCTGTGCTAGCTGTAAAGAGGAGTACCACTCACATCCATTTATTCATTTTCTCTAGAGTCTGCTTCTCTGCTAGTCATCACACACAAAGGCTGAGTAGTTCCATATGCCTCCAAAGATATGCAGCTGTCCATGGAAGGGTAAACTATCCATAATAAATGGTACCCTCAAAAATCACACAAATTTCCAGTCAAAAAAGACTGATTTTCTAACTGGGAATCAATGCCAGGATGAAGCTATGAAAGTTCAGAATTTTAACTGCCAGCCCAAGTTTGAGCAATTTTCAGTGCAAATTCTGCAGGGGCTCCAAAGCAGGTAGTTTAAGTGTACAACATATTTTAACTTTGTTTTAGGTCAGATTTTTTTGTTCTTTAATTTTGTCAAGAGAAAATACAAATAAGACAATTGCATAGAACAAAAACTCTCTAATTTTTAAAGTTTAGAGGTCTTTTAAATGTAAAAGATCTATCTTTAGGACACTGACAATTAGAATTTTCAGTGGTGTACTTATTCCAATAGCAGAGATTTGCCAACCTTAAGGTAAAATCTAAAGCAAGTGTACAATAAGTAGAGAGTTTATTTGTGCCAGGTTTGAGAACTGCAACCCAGGATCACAGATTCAAGTTGCCTGATAAGCAACACTTACAAGTATATTTTTAAAAGGAGGCAGTTCCTAAGTTGTTTGCCCCTAAATATTTACATTAAAATAACATAAGCTATTAATAGGCTATACATTGTTCTTTGTATCAAAAATTCCAGGAATGTGGAGATAATGGGTGAGGCAGCTAGTAAGGAACAGCATGCTTTTAAAAAATAATCCCTGAAGATGGGTGTGTGAGGTGTGACTAAAGTCGTATATTCAGATCTTGCTGAGCCTGGCAAATTTTACATATTTCACATAACAGTATGCTATGAGCTACTTTTCTTTCCTCAAACTCAATCCGATAGCCTCTTCCTGCAAAGCCTGAATGTAATTTTCTAGGTTTAGAATAAAGTTTTTATCATTTAAGAAAGAAATGTTGGCTCGGCTTGGTGGCTCAGCCTGTAATTCCAGCACTTTGAAAGGACAAGGCAAATGGATTGCCTGAGCCCACGGGTTTGAGACCCACCTGGGCAACTTGGCAATACCTTTTCTCTGCAATAAATCAAAAACTAGTCAGGTGTGGTAGTGCATGCCCATAGTTCCAGCTACTTGGAAAGCTGAGGCAGAAGGATCACTGGAGTTCAGAAGGTTGAGACTGCGGTGGCCAGAAGTGTACCACTGCACTCCAATCTGAGTGACAGAGTGAGACTCCAACTCAAAAAGAAAGAAAGAAATGTTTCCTGAAGTACATGTAGGGAAGGCAATTTTCTCCGTCTAAAATAGCAAAAGACTCTAGTCACAGATGATTAAGGATGGTGATCGTGCATACGGTGCCTCCAATAACCTACAAATTTGTGGGGGACCAACAGTTGCAGAACCATGATTCTGTAATTCTTGGTAAATGCTCCTGGCATTGACCTTCCTAGCACTAATCAGGCAACAAGGGTTGAGATTAAAGCAACAACAACGACAACAATCCCTGGGACTTACATAACCAAGAAGTCCACTTTGAAACTTATTTTTATCATCCACTCTTTTAAAAAACATTTCTTCCCTTTCTTTGTTCCTTCTTATCACAGCCTTGGGGAAAAATGAATACTTATCTAATTATATGCTTGCTTAAGAATTTCAGAGGTTAATCTTGAATTAAACTGGCAATGGAGTCCTAATTGCAGCACCCTCCTGCTTAGGGGGAGTCATAAAATGGTTAATCCCTAGTCTGACTGCAGCCAATATAACAGCAACTTGAACTCTGGAAGAACCATCACTCAAGATAAACCATCAGAACAAAACATGAAGATCTTCCCTCTGTCCCACTCCTGTATGTTTCTCATACAAAGTTTACCTTCAAAGCTGTCTAATCAGCTTGCAAATTTAAGGTGGCCTTTGTAACTTTAGTATACAACTTCCTCAGGTTGCCAGCTCTTTTTTTTTTTTTTTTTGAGTTGGAGTCCCACTCTGTCACCCAGACTGGAGTGCAGTGGCATATTCCCGGCCAACGCAGCCTCAACCTGCTGGTCTCAGGCGATCCTTCTGCCTCAGCTTTCCAAGTAGCTGGAACTACAGGCATGCGCTACTATCCCCAGCTAATTTTTTTTTATTTATTGTAGAGATGAGGTCTCGCCAGGTTACCCAGGCGGGTCTCGAATCCACAGGCTCAGGCAATCCACTCACCTCAGCCTCTGAAAGTGCTGGGATTACAGGCTGAGCCAACAGAGCCCGACTCTGGCTGTCAGTTCTTAAATAAAACCTATTTTTTCTTCCACCAACACTTGTCTCTGTAGTTTGACCTTTTGGCAATGAACACCTGGATCTAGGTCTGCTTACTATTTTAGGAGGCTCATGTTGGATCAGTTATGAGTAATCTAGCCCATCTACTTTCCAACAGACAGAGCAGTTGGCTGTGGCAGTGCACCAGAGCTCACCTACTGATGTTAACAGGCAGGCTGACAGCTCCTCATGGGCACTGGCTTCTTGTAACTAGATGACCCCACAATTGGAATTTTACTGTCATCCCAGTAGCTGCTGAAGGTCCTTTACTCAGGGCCATTCCTTTCTTTCCTCTTCATGGCATCAGCTGCCTGCAACACATTGTTGGTTCAAGGAAAAATATTGTTTTAGGAAGTTGATGGACTTCAAAAACTGAGGTAAGTCAGGCCAGCAAGCATACTGGGAATCCTCTGTCTCTGATGTTGGGTTTCTGTGCCATTTGTAACTAATCTAGGTTAGTTGTGATATTGGTTGGTTTGAGATAAAATTCTTGAGGACTTTTTCAGTCTCCCTGATATGAAAACCTGCTATTGTCAGTCCATATTGCCACAACCCCTAAAGAAGGGTGTGGTACGTGTTCGAGCACATAACCACAGTCCTGAGAATTAACAAGGCTTGCACTCCCAGTAAATAACCTCAAAGAATCCTGAACTTCCCTGCAGACTGTGCCCAAGTAACTGAGAGAAATGAATTGCCATATATTCCCTTTTCTTTGTACTGATAGATTTGAATAATATAAATAACCTCAAAGAATCCTGAAATTCCCTGCAGACTATGCCCAAGTAACTGAGAGAAATGAATTCCCATTTATTCCCTTTTCTTCATACTGATAGATTTGAATAATATAGTATCAATATAATCAAAATTCTTGTGATTTGTTTAATTTTGCATACTAATAGCAACATGTACTAACGAATGATATCTTAGGCTTTGTTAACTCCCTTTACTCTTGATTAACTTCTCTGCCTGGTGTTATTGATAAGAAACTCCCTTTACTCTTGATTAACTTCTCTGCCTGGTGTTACTGATAAGAAACTCAGAGAAACCTCTGGTAACTGGTGCCAGGAAATGTGGACCATAAATGTCATTATTCACAAAATGCAACTCTAACTTAAGGTCTATACAGTGCTCTGCCAGTCACGTGTCAATGTATAGATACCAACAATCCGGAACTTATAAAAGCAGACTGTGAAACCTGAAGCGGGAGACCTATTTTAGAAAGGCCAGGAGTCGAGGTCTGCTTCCTGGATTTAAATTCAGAAATAAACTATTTTCTACCAGTCCCCTGTCTCTGGATTTACTGGTGTCAAGGAATAGCAGCTAAGCATCACTTGAACTGCAACATTCTGGAGACCATGGCAGGATCTTGATTGATGGGATCTTCTGATAGAGATGCCATTAGCAGCTGCCAGAGTTACTTTGTGTTCTGGGTACTCTCTGGGGAGGAGTCCCACCAACCAGGGCCTGTCTTTGATGAACTGGTAAGAAAGAGGCCTCACTTGGTATCCAATCTTGTAATGCAGACTGTCTTTTTGGTAAGACGATTGGAAGATGTGCCAAAGGTGGGGGAAGTTTTCTCACTTGGGTCACTTGTGGCCACTTTGTAGGTGCCAGAGGAATGCTGAAACCACCTGGTAGTGCTTTTGTTGGGATACCCATTTGTTCGCATTTGAATTTGCTAAGAAAGCCAGCTGGTTTGTTATACTTTATTTAATGGGACATTTCATAATTTGAAAACTCTATTAGCGTACATTTCTTTTATGTCATTTTATATTTTTATGAGTGTTGCCATCTCCCTCTGTCTGCATAGGACCTATATAGGTAGCAAGAGCCCCCCAGGAGAATAGGGAACTCCACCTTTATGAACACAGACTCCAATGGAGTTGAAGATAATGTTACAGCAGCTGCAGCAACTCACCAGGAACAGGAATGAGTGCACTCAGAACAGGCACCAGAGACTGAGAGGAGAAGCAAAGTTGTTTATTCCGGAAGTCTCAGGTGGAGTAGCCTCCCAAAACCTGAGCCCCAACCCCCAGTTACAAGTTGCTTTTATAGAGCTTTTTGGTTACAACATACATGGGTTTGCCATTGGTGGGCTTACAATTTTAATATTAGGACCAGGAACAGTTACTTCTACTTCTACAACAAGCATTGAAGTAGACATTTTTATGGACATTTCCATATGAGGTGTAATAAAGCAATTTGCAGAAACAGAGATTGCAGATAAGGAAAATGGTATGTAACTGTTTACTTACAGTGTATTTACAGAAGCAGAGATGTCATGCAGTTGCTTATTTAAAGCTATTTACAGAAGCAGAGATGGCAAGCAGTTGCTTACTTAAGATAAGACCCTCAAGGTCAGTTTTCCTGCTTAATTCCTGTTTTTTTCTATCTCAATAAGAGGCATTCTTCCCTTCAGTCTATGTAAATATACTCCCTTAGGTTACTGAGAGACTTCCAAAGATTCCTATGACCTGCAAGGGCCTCATAGGGACTGCTCCATTCTAGTCATAAAGTACTCTGGGGGCTAAGGAAGATGACTGATGCTTTTGCCACTTTGTAGTAGATTGAATCATATTGGAATAAATACACCATAGAAAATTACAAAAAAGAATTTTAGAAATCTCTTATGCTAAATAATTGAAGAAAAAATTTAAATTCAAAAGGCACATAATAGTGTCATAGATAGACATGAATTCTCTTAAATTAAAAAGCAAAGTTCAACCTAAAGCAAGGTAACAAAATTAAGTTATTTTCATTTTCAAAACTGCCTGCCCTAGATTTCTTCTGGGAAAGGCAGCAGAAAGCCTTCCACCCTATAACTCAGAAGCTAAAGTTCTGTTCTTTCACTGTGGCAGCCTGGGTTCAATTTCTGTGAAAAGAATGAGTTTTTTTCAGGTCTGATGTTCATTTGACTTTGGTCATTTATTGATTCTTTTCTTTTCCATGGATAGTTTTTGATTTCCTGTCTTCCATCTATGGGTTTTTGGCTTTTGTATGTTGGTAATCAATTAGGAACCTGAAATCTTAGGGAATATGGCCAAATAAAATAAAAATGAGAATTGCACTTTCTTTAGACTAGCAAAATTTTCCCTACAATGAACTGTCTTTGGTGGGATTCTGAGCTTGCCAAAATTGTGTACCACCTCTTTTTTTTTTTTTTTTTTTTGAGTTGGAGTCTCACTGTCGCCCAGACTGGAGTGCAGTGGCCGCTCCTGGCCACCGCAGCCTTGACCTGCTGGGCTCCGGCGATCCTTTCGCCTCAGCCTTCTGAGTAGCTGGAACTACAGGTGCGCGCTACCATGCCCGGCTAATTTTTTGATTTTATGGTCGAGATGAGGTCTCGCCTGCCCAGGCGGGTCTCGAACCCGCGGGCTCAGGCAATCCACTCACCTCAGCCTCCCAAAGGCACGGGATTACAGGCTGAGCCACTGAGCCCGGCTCGCATGCCACCTCTTTTAAGGTGCATCTGTAATTAAGTCATAACCTGGGCACTTGGGAGTATACTTCTGGTAAAAAGTTTAAAAGCCATAAAATATCAGCTGTTTATCCCAGATAAAATCTGGCTATAAAATTTGAAAGTATTATTTTACAGTTTTATAGTAAAATGAGCTTAATTAATATCTAATATCCAGACTATATATGTATTTAAAGGATCTTTAAGCTTTTTATCTTTTTTTGGATTCTGTTTTTGGGAATTTTTAGTAAAGTCTAACTTAAAATAACCATGTTTTTGGTTTCTCTGTTTGTGTCTTTTCCTAAGAGTTGTTCTTTTTGTCCCATTTCTCCTTTGTCTTTGCCATCTTTTATTCCAAATGAAAATATCTAGAGAATAATTTTAATGACTCTGGACCCTTAAACAACTCAGAATATATGCACCATTCACTGCTTTTTGGGGGTTTTCTGTTTTCTTTTTGAAGTTTCAAGAGTCATGGTTCTTCAAAAGTCTAGAGCTCTGCTCTCTTTTGCATTGTGTTACCTGTTCTTTGTGGCTTTGTGGGGGTGAGGGGAGTATCATAAAATGCTTTGTATTGTGAAATAATTTGACCTTGGTATATAAAATAAATGCATTTTTAGAGATGATTGACAGCTGCTTACAGTGAATGATTGTTAGTTATTTCTTTCATGTTTAGGTAAGAAAAACTGGTTTAGACTCTGAAGACTGCATGCTTTCTTAGCCCCATTTCTTTTTGTTTGTTTGTTTGTTTGTTTGACTTTTAATTTTTTTAATTTTAAAGATGTGGAGTACAATTTAGGGTTAGGTATACAAATGTTCATTATGCAGGTACCCTTGTTTATGAGGCGTGCCCCCCTTCCTCAGGCGGACTCCCACTATTGCCAATCCTGCTTCTCTGCCCCCTCCTGGCAGTTTCCCATTACTGCAAATCCTTTTCTTATAGTGTTATGATAATATTCAAGGACCTCTTAAATTACCAGCAGCATTCTTCTCAGAACTAGATATGACAATACAGGAATTCATATGGAAACACAAATAAGCACAAATTACCAAAACAAACCTCAGCAAAAAAAAAAAAAAGCAGAATGTATCACACTCCCAGACTTTAAACTCTATTATAAAGCTACAGTAACCAAAACAGCCTGGTATTGGTATAAGAACAGGCATATAGACCAATGGAACAGGATAGAGATTCCAGAAGCAAAACTTCAATTTCTCAACCAACTTATCTTTGACAAAGCCTCCACTACCAATGACCTGGAAGAGGAGAACGTTTTCAGTAAATGTTGCTGGGAAAACTGACTGACCACATCCAGAAGATTAAAACAAGATTCCTACCTATCACCATACACAAAAATCAACTCTAAATGGATCAAAGACCTAAATGTAAAAATTCAAACTCTAAGAACCTTAGAAAATGTAAGAGACACACTTATGGATATTGGAACTGGCAATCAATTCCTGATCAAAACTCCAAGTGCCCATGCCACAAGAGATAAGATAGACAAATGGGACCTCATCAAACTGACAAGCTTCTACAAAGTCAAAAAAACCATTGAGAGAGTGGGAAGACAGCCCACAAACTGGGAAAAAAATAATTGACAACTTAATTGTCTTGAGTGGATGGACTGAGAGCAGGAAGCCAATTTTTTACTCTTGTTCTTAAATCCAGACACAATGATGAGAAAGTAGAAGCTATGTCCTGGAGAAATCCATTTTTTATCTTGTTCCTAAACCCTAACACAATGATGAGAAAGTAGTGGCTATATCTGGGAGAAATACATGCTCTAGGTAAAGATTAACTTTGCCGACTTTGTCTTTTCAGAAACACAGACTCCTTAAGCATGACCAGTACCAACCTATTGTAATTTTCTGTTTAGAAACTCAAATTTCTAAGCATGACCATTATTGACCCATTGTATACTCAGTGCCTGGTGACCAGGAGCCCCCTCAGGGTCTCCAAGACATCTACAAGAGGTCAATAAGAAAGTCACGACAATCAAGCCTACCTTATTGCACCACCTCCAAGGGAAAGAATTTAAGCTGGGGCTCAGGGAGTTACAGTGCCACACTCATCTAGAGTGTAGGCCCACTTCCTGTCTGTGGAAAGTGAAACTTTCTTAAATTTTTTCTTCTTTCACCTCTTTGTGTGTTGCAAATCTTTGCATTACTCGGATTTCTGGTTACCAGCACACACCTCTGGCACACCGGCTCTGGTGGTGCTGTGCCCCTCCCCATCTATCCATTTACACTTACCCTCCATACCCTAACGTGTCTGACAAAAGTCTCATTTCTTAAAAGGGCCCCACCTTGAAGCTAGTAATCTAATGAAGAAACAAATTAAGCTAAGCAGTAAAAAAAAATATTTTAGCATATAGCTGGCTGTCTTAAAACCCTTTTGTACAAATACATTTGCACCTTTAAGGAAATTCCCATTTGTAAAGGTGTGTGCTTGTTGTTGCAACTTCACAAGTAATTTCTTTGTTTAAAATACTTTTCCTGACCATATAACTGGCATTTATTTATATCATTTTTTTCCTGGTAAAATTAAAGTAAGGAATTTTGTAAATTGGCAAATGGAAAATCTGATGAATCTATAAGATTTTCTTTTATCTGTATGTTTATGTATTTATGTGGCATATGCATGTGACGTTTTACTACCACAATATATAAATGAGTTCTAATTAATTGAATTAATGAAAAAATGTGCACTTAAATCAAAGTGTTATCAGGAAAAAATCTGACTCAAATATCTTTTATTTCATGTGACTTTAGTCATCTTTGGTAAATAAGGCAGTTTTAGAAGTATTATTAAATTAAAACAAAAATGTCTTGAGAATTTAATTTAGATATTTTGTCTGAGTTGATAGGTCTGTTGGTCACATACTGTCTTTGCTAAATGTTTTAAGGTCATAAGCTGCTTCTGTGACTTTTTGACAATTATTTAATTTGTTTGCCTTAGTCATTAGATTATAGACTCTAAACATATAAGACCTGAGAAAATGTTAAATTCTCCCTGTCCCAGCCATGCCTCTTGGCCCTGCTAGAAAGGGTCAAATGTTATCTGCAGTTCTGTACTTTATCCTGGTTTCTGCATCCAATACAAAATTAAAGTTGCTTACCACCTAGGTTTTTCACTAAAAGTGTTACTAAGAGTTAATATTTTAATTAATATGTGTAATTAAAACTACCAGATATAAGGGATACAATTTTACATGCAAAGTGTATAAAGAAAATATGATATGTTTTGGTAAAAGATTATAAGAAGGGATGAGATTTTTAATTTTGTCAAAGAAAAAGTAAGTTTGTCTGGAAGATTTTAAGTTGTCTTAAAATTTAAATTAAAATAAAGCCTAAAACTAAATGGATATAAAATGTTAGAAAAAATAACATTTTAAGATAAAACTAAAGGTTTAAGAAAGTTGTAAAACCATTTGTGGCAAGAGGGCCTTAAAAGAGAAATTTTATGTGTGATCAAGTGGCTAAAATTTAAAGGGTATGATTTAGTTTTTCTAAACATGTATACCAATACACATTGGTACAAGGCTAGAATCTGGGCCCCTGTGTTCGAATAAGAGGGTTTTCTTGGAGCATTAATCTATTTTTTAATAGATATTGTGAAAGGTTACAAACAGTTTATATATCTTACCTTATGGTCAAAATAATTAAAGCTAGATAGGTTTATTTAAAAGATTTTATTAAAATCAGCCATGCATAAAAAGAAAGAATAAATTACTCTGGAATGGATGCAAGTAACTCTATTGTAATAAAGAATAATCATCAAGACCTTATAAATGTGTGGGGGAGATAAGAGAGGAAGCAAAAGATTAATGTTCCATTAAGGCTAATAAAAACGTAGTTCACAACCAGACTCGTTGGCTCAGCTTGTAATCCCGTGCTTTGGGAGGCTGAGGTGAGTGAATTGCCAGAGCCTGTGGGTTGGAGACCAGCCTGGGCAACTTGGCGAGATCTCATCTCTACAATAAATAAAAAAAAATTAGCTGGGTGTTGTAACGCGCACCTGTAGTCCCAGTGACTTGGAAGGCTTAGGCGGAAGGATTGTCGGAGCCCAGGCGGTCAAGGCTGTGGTAGCCAGGAGCATGCCACTGCACTCCAGTCGGGGTGACAGAATGATACTCCAACTCAAAAAAAAAAATGTAGTTCACTAAATGGTTAGAAGGTAGCTGTCGTTTGAGTGAAAAAAGGGGGTTTCTTCTATCCAGAAAATTAAACATAAAAGTGTCAACAAATATCTGATAAAAGCCCAAATTATCTTTCTTTCTTTCTATCTTTCTTTCTTTCTTTCTTTCTTTCTTTCTTTCTTTCTTTCTTTCTTTCTTTCTCTTTCTTTTTTTTTTGTGTTGGAGTCTCACTCTGTCACCCAGGCTGGAGTGCAGTGGCATGTTCATGGCCACCGCTGCCTCGACATGCTGGACTCAGGCTATCCTTCTGCCTCAGCCTACCAAATAGCTGGAACTACAGGCATGCACTTCCACACCTTACTAATTTTTTGAATTATTGTAGAGACAAAGGCTTACCATGTTTTCCAGGCTGGCCTCGAACCCAATCAATCCTCTCTCCTTGGCCTCCCAAAGTGCTGGAATTATAGGCTTGAGCCACCATGCTCAGCCCACAAATTATGTTACTTCAGTTCATTCAATGCTAGGAACCCATGCTCTTCTTCTTAACCCAAAGTTAGATGTCTCATTCACTTATCTGTACTACTGTCCCAGTCCATTGGTGGGTTCTAAAAGTAACTGAAGACTGGCATCTAGTATTCTGTACTTCAAAGGAACTGGGTAGTCAAGAATCAGTTTAAAAAAAAAAAAACTAGATGGGAACTAGCCTCTTGGAACAACATCATTGACCAGTAGTTCTCCCCCTGCCTGTACATATGAGCATGTGTGGACAGGGTGAGGATAACTAACTCCTGTGATTTCTTTTTTTTTTCATAATCAATATTTTTATTATGGTTTTTAGGGGTACTGTTAAGGGCTAGGTGTACAATTACATTTCATTCAGGCACCCTGTTGACAAGAGGTGTTTCCCCATCCCCAGACAGATATTTGGTACTGTTAATCCCAACTCCCTCCCCCCACCATAGTTTCCCAGTACCAGTCAGTCATTTTCTTATATTATTACATTGGATGTTCAAGGTCCATTATATGAGTGAGAACATGTGATACTCGGATCTTTGTTTCTGTGAGAGGTCACTCAGTATTATACACTCTAGTTTCATCCAGGTTGCTGTGAAATTCATGATTTTGTTCTTTTTTATGGTTGCATAGTATTCCATCATATATATGTACCACATTTTTTAAATCCAGTCCTCTTTTGATGGACAGCATGGTTGTTTCCAGGTTCTTGCTATTGTGAACAATGCTACGATAAACATACGTGTGCAGGTATCTTTTTGATAGAGTGATTTGAGTTCTTCAGGGTATATTCCCAGTAGGAGGATTGCGGGGTCATATGGGAGGTTGATATTTAGAGCTTTTAGGAATCGCCACACTGCTTTCCACAGAGGTTGCACTAGTTTACACTCCCACCAACAGTGTAGAAGTGTTCCCTTTTAGCCACACCCTCTCCAGCAGCTGTTATTTCTTGAGTTGTTGATAATTGCCATTCTGACTGGAGTTAGGTGGTATCTCAGTGTGGTTTTGATTTGCATCTCCCTGATGATTAGTGAGGTTGAACATTTCTTCATGTGTTTGTTGGCTGCTCAGATGTCCTCTTTTGTGAACTGTCTGTTCATATCTTTTGCCCATTTTATAATGGGGGTTGTTCGTTTTTT
>NW_007233304.1:3191-16729 GCF_000164805.1 Carlito syrichta | reverse complement strand
CGACTTCAAACTTTACTATAAAGCTATAATCATCAAAACAGCTTGGTATTGGTATAGGAACAGGCATATAAATCAATGGAATAGAATTGAGATTCCAGAAGCAAAACCTCAATTTCTCAACCAACTCATCTTCAACAAGGCCTCCACCACCTACCACTGGGGAGAGGAGAACCTATTCAGTAATTGGTGTTGGGAAAACTGGTTGACCACATGCAGAAGATTGAAACAGGATCCCTATCTATCCCCATCGACAAAGATTAATTCCAAATGGATCAGAGACCTAAATGTAAAACCTCAAACCATAAGAACTTTAGAAAATGAAATGATTTCCTCATGGAAATCAGAACTGGCATCCAATTCCTGAACAAAACCCGAAACCCACAGGTCATAAGACAGAAGATAGACAAGTAGGACCTTATTAGACTGACAAGCTTCTGCAAAGCCAAAGAAACCACCAAGAGAGCAGGGAGACAGCCTACAGACTGGGAAAAAGTATTTGTCAACACCAGGTCTGACAAAGGCTTTAACATTCTTGACTCCTGTGATTCTATAAGAGACTAACTCTTCTCATGAAAAGAATCCTTAAGGAGATTGAAGCAAAGAGGAGCACGCACTAGCTTTTGTAAGGATTTCTTGATTTTAGTCATTAAACAGAGTCATGGAATTGATGATTATTATTGTGACTACACGTATTCTTTATAAGGAAAAAAGATATCTAATGGAGAAAGAAAATGTTAGGGTACAGACAGGGAGAGGGTGGAGAGGTGGAGAGAGGAGAGAGGCACAGGGAGACGCAGCACAACTGGAGCCGGCAAGCCAGAGGTGCCACACTGGGAACCCAGGGATCCGAGTAAATTGCAAAGAATTGCAACACACAGAGGTGAGAGAAGAAAAGATTTATTTCAAAAAATTCGCTCCCCTCAGACAGAGAGTGGGTATACACTCTAGATGAGTGTGGCGCCATAGTCCCCCAATGCCCTGGCTTAAATCCTTTTCTTGGAGATGCTACATGTGACTACCATGACTTCTTTATTGACAACCTATGAATGTCTTGGAGATCCTGTGACAGAGACCCATGAATGTCCGCCCACATGATCATAGCCCCTAGAGAAGGGTGTAACAAGGATTCTAATTCTCCTGAACCTTCCCAAATGACATTCCTTAGACCTAATAGAGGGTGTACCTCTACTTATCTCCTAGGCATTCCCAGTGGGTAGCTTTGGGGGATCCTTGGCTTCCCTGTAGATAGTGCCCAATTTATTGGAAGATTGAATCCCTACCTGCTTTACCTCTAAGCCGTTATAACTTTTGTAATTACAAGTTTCATGACTTTTACAATCGTTGCCCAATGCATGATGTCTTAGACCTTGTAAATTCACTATACTCTAGGCAAGCTTTATTGACACTATGAGATACCTTTAATACCTGGCACCAGGAAGTCTGTTCCTGAAAAGACAAAGTCAGCAAAGTTAATTTTTCTTAAAGTGTGCACTTCTCCAAAAGCATAGCTTCTACTTTCTCATCGTTGCATTAGGGTCTAAGAACAAGATGAAAAATGTCTTCCCACTCTGAGTCTGTCCTTTCATTCCACACTCCTGCTCTTGGAAATATTCTTATGATCCTGGGAAACAGGGCAAAGATCATTCTTCTGTATCTACTTCCTGCTGAAATGGGGTGTAGAGATGTCCCTACCTATCTATTTCCAAGGGCATGTATAGGAAATGGCAGGACCTTAACCAAATATTATTTGGATCTAATGATACATCAAGCGAGAGCACAGGCAAATCTATTAAGCAAACAATGATGAAAAAGGCAATTGTCCCAAAAAACAATGTTGGAAAAGTGAAAGTCTCCTAAATTACATATATTCATTAATGTAAGTTGAAATATTCCTTTGTAAATTATCTATAGTTGTACTTTAAGAAGGAAATACAGCCACTTTGACAAAGTCTAAAGAAAGAAAAATTAAAAACATTACAGACATGTAATTATGTTGTAGCTTAAATTGAGAATTCAAAACAGGCAAACATTGGCAAGAGAAAATGGTTTCTTTTGCTTTTATAGTAGGTTTGATATACTTTATATGGTAAAGGGTGAAGCCCAGGCTATTTTGCCATTCATCCTATGTTGGATAGTAATCCTTGTGCCTGGACTCCAGGAAATTCAGGAGGAGGGTGTGGGGCAGGTGTGGTTCCTGGAGCTTGCTTCTTATCTCACCCTAGAGAGACTGAATTGAGAACTTGAAGAGTTTAAGTATTAAAAATTTTTAAAGCATAATGTTACAACACAAAATCACAGTAGTTATTGCAAAAGTTGCTAATTTAGCCAAAGTGATAGTCCAAAATCCTTGAAAAGAGAAAAAAAAACTGGCTTTTTTGTAACAAAGACAATGGGGGAAGGCTCATTGAATTTTGTCTCTTTCTTCTCCCCTCTTTTGTTTAAAGAAGAAAATTATTTTGGAGATTTGTAATTAAGAAGCTCATGTTTTGGTCTTTGAGTAGCATTTTGGCCTAGCATTAGTGCACTAGATGTTAATGGTAAATTTATAGAACCTTTCTTGTAGCCTTGAGTGTTTATAGAATTCCTTTCACTTCTTTTCACAAACTTTCACCTACCATGTTCGACATACTCAAACCATTTTTCGACATGCTTGAACCTTCTATTTTTGCTTTATACTTTTCTTAAATAACTAACCATTCTAATATAAGAACAAAAATATACCATATAAGATTCTTTTCTATACAAAATTATTTTTCTTTTCTTTATCCTTTCTTATAAAAAACATACCTTATGCCGACAACTTTCTTTATATTTTTCCTAACCTCAGAGCTCTAACCAAAGCAATAAGTTTATATGAAATGAAAGGGCTTGGATAGGATCCAATGTAGAACTATCAGGGGAATCCAAAGAGAAACAAAAGGCACCCAAAGAGCAGTCATGATAGCTCAGGGTAAAGAATTATACGAGTTCCAATTTTGGTCAAAATGTCCCTTCCTAATAATGGAGCTGGACTAGTTGGTATAACAAGGAAGGAGTGTTGAAATATTTTATCTCCCAAAACACATGGAAGTTACAGCATAGTGAGGGGCCTGGATATAATGCCCTGCACTCTCACACCTGAAAGGGGTGAAGGAAGGAGTGGATCAGGAAATTCAAGTAAGCTGAGTATGTAGTCCCCATACCAATAATGAATGATATAACCCTGCCAGCTACTGATATTTCTACCATAGGCTCAGTTGGTTTAATAGTTTGTTCCAAAGACATTGGGGCTACCAAGCCAGGGGCGAGTCAATCTGACTGGAGCGAGCCCAAGAGATCCCCTTCTGAGATCATGCAACATACCTGGTGTCCCTCATTTGCAGCAAGCCTCTGGGTCATGTGCTCTCTTCTGGCTAGGTGAATGAGGCAATCATGAGCCCAATGTCCATGCTGTTTGCATTTGGGACAGGGTTTTGCTGGTGGTGGGGCTTGACAGTCTTTGGTCATATGCCCATTTTGATGGCATCGGAAACAAAACTGGGAAGGGGGCTGTGTACCCCTTCTGCAATTGACTGTCTGGGGTGGAAGATGATCAGTAGTGACTCTTTTTGCTAAAGTGATAGATAAAAGCTGAAATGCTTTTCACTTATGTTTGTGGTCCTGCATTCTTTCCTCCTCCCAGTTGTTCAAGACTTTAAAGACCGTGTTCAATAATTCTAGTTGAGGGATTTGTGGGTCTTTTCCTAATTTTTAGAGTTTGTGCCTAATGTCTGGTGCTGACTGAGAGATAAAATACATAGTCAAAAGAGCTTGTCCCTCCAGAGAGTTTAGATCAATATTAGTAAACTGCTGCAATGTCTCAGAGAGGTGACTTAGAAACATTGCTGGATTTTTATCTGGTCTTTAAAAAAATCTCTTTCATTTGGTCTTAGTTAGCCTGTTTACTAACACATTTTTTGTAGTTAGTTAACAGGATTAATTTATATGATACCTTTACTTTCATCTGGGAAGAAGGTTGATATAGTTCCAGTTTAGATATAACCTGAGAGAAATTTATCATAAGAAAACAACAAAGAAGAATTTTAATATCCTTTTGTCCCAGCCACCCACCCCCTGGAGAAGAGACCCATTAAGTCATGGGAAACTTGAATGGGCTTTCCAAGTACACGTGGGGATGGTGACTTGTTGCAGCTAGTAGAGCTGCCACCAGGGGGTTATTAAGCAGTGGGGGAAAGGAGGGGTGAGAAGTCTGGAGACTGGGGTTAGGTGCCATGGCCTTTGGCACCAGCCCCTCCTCCAAAGACAAAGAGAAAGACTGGAGGCTGGGGCTAGGTGCCTTGGCCGTTGGTACTGGCCCCTTCCCCGAAGGTAAAAGAGAAAGACTGAAGGCCAGGGTTAGGTGCCACGGCCGTAGATGCCAGCCCTTCCTTCGCAGATAAAGGTAGAGGGCAAGAAGGAAGAGAAACTGACTCTGAGGAACAAACACAAAAATGCAACAGGAAGAACGAATATCTGGGTGGCGAGCTAACTCATAAAAGGCCTGAATATATGGGATTTCAAGGTATATGTCATTTTTCTTTAAGTACAAATCAAGCTGCAAAAGGGTGTTAGGAACTAGGAGGCCGCCTTCTGGCCAGGTTTTGTCATTCCTCAGCTTATATTGTGGAATTTACACCATACTTGCCCACCAAACCAAAGGGTCAGCTGGGGCAAGTTGGACTGAAGCGGGTACTGGGGCTGCAAAGCAGTACTGTAATAAAAAGACAGTTGGGATGGGCTCCTGGTATCATGGAGATCATCTAGATCCCCGGCCAGGCGTCCCCAACAGGTTCAAAGGAATCTTTCAAATGATGTGAGTCAGCAGGGAGAGAGCATCTTCTGTCCCTGAGCCCACTGGAGCTTGCCGGATGCATGCTCCACCATGTTGTGGAAGGCCTGGTACCAGGACTTTCAACAACTAGGTCCCCAACCCTTGCTAGGAGTCTCCCAAGACAGAAACCAGAAATCTGAGAGACCCAGAAACTCATCCAAACAAGGGGCAATCCAAGAGCACGCATCCAAATGTGTGGGTGTGTGGATGATAAAAAAAAAGGAAAGACTCAGCTGGGCTCGGTGGCTCAGCCTGTAATCCCACACCCTTGGGAGGCTGAGGTGAGTGGATTGCCTGAGCCCACGGGTTTGAGGCCCACCTGGCCAACTTGGCGAGTCCTCATCTCTACAATAAATAAAAAAAATTAGCCGGATGTGGTAGCGCTCGCCTGTAGTTCCAGCTACTTGGTAGGCTGAGGTGGAAGGATCGCCGGAGCCCAGTAGGTCAAGGCTACGGTGTCCGAGAGCATGCCACTGCCCTCCAGCCTGGGTGACAGAGTGAGACTCCAACTCAAAAAAAAAAAAAAGGAATGACACACCAAAGGCGCAGAAAGGGGTACCATAGTTGTTGAAGTTTCAAGGTCCTTCATAGAGTTACTTCACCAGCCAGAGAGGAAAAGAGTAAAGAAAACCAAGTACTTTGTCTCCCACTCTTACGGGCGCTGGTGGTCTGAACTTTCCTTTAGAGACCTTCTTGCCTTCCTAGGGAGTAGCCATAGGCCAGAGACCATCAGTTGTCCTCCAAGATCCAGCCCGGTTCATGGGGAAACTCAGAGATATTGGCTAGAAGAAAGTAAAGAGTTAACCTTAGTTCCTTACTCTATCAGGTCACAACAGTCTGATGTCTTTCCCTGGGGCCTTTCAGTATGCTGAAGTGTAGCCTCAGCCAGAGCATTCAGTTGCCACCAAGTTCCAACACAGTCCACAGAGGGATACCAGTTAGGAAATAAGAAAGAGAGAGAGAGAGAGATTTCAGATATCTCAGTGGGACATCCAAAAATGTTAGGGTATGGACAGGATGAGGGTGGAGAACTGGAGAGATACCAAGAGGCACAGCACAGCCGGAGCCGGCAAGCTGGAGGTGCCACACTGGGAACCCAGAGATCCAAGTAAATTGCAAAGAATTGCAACACACAGAGGTGAGAGAAGAAAAGATTTGTTTAAAAAAATTCACTCCCCACAGACAGGGAGTGGGCATACACTCTAGATGAGTGTGGCATCATAGTCCCCAAAGCCCTGGCTTAAGTCCTTTACTTGGAGATGGTACACATGACAGCCATGACTTCTATATTGACCATCTGCAGATATCTTGGAGATCCTGTGACACAGAGACCCATTAATGTCCACCCACATGATCATAGCCCCTAGAGAAGGGTGTGACAAGGATTCTAATTCTTCTGCACCTTCTCAAAGACATTCCTTAGAATTAGTGGAGAGTGCATCTCCCCTTATCTCCTAGGCATTCCCAGTGGGTAGCTTCTAGGGATCCTTGGCTTCCCTGTAGATAGTGCCCAATTTACTGGACAACTGAATCCTTACCTGCTTTCCTTTTAACCGGTTATAACTTTTGTAATTACAAGTTTCATGACTTGTACAATCCTTGCCCAATGCATGGTGTCTTAGGACTTGTAAATTCTCTTTACTCTAGGCAAGCTTGATTGACACTATGAGATACTTCTAATACCTGGCACCAGGAAGTCTGTTCCTGAAAAGACAAAGTCGGAAAAGTTAATTTTACTTAAAGTGTGCATTTCTCCAGAAGCATAGCTTCTACTTTCTCATCATTGCATCAGGGTTTAAGAGCAAGATGAAAAATGTCTTCCCACTCTCAGTCTGTCCTTTCAGTAATAACATGCATGAGCACAAACATGTCTTTATTCAAGAGCAAGTTTATATGTGCACTATTAATTATGATTGCTATCTTCACCCTGAACCAAGTTTTGCATATTTTCTATAATATGATTGCCCATAAAGGTTTTAAAAACTAACTGCCATTGAAAGGAAGGGGAGAAAAAAAATCTCAAATATCTTTTCTTTCCTTCCTTTCCTTCCTCCTTTCCTTCTTTCCTTCTTTCCTTCTTTCCTTCCTTCCTTCCTTCCTTCCTTCCTTACTTCCTTCCTTTCTTCCTTGTCAGGGTCTCTCACCATCACCCAGGCTGGAGTTCATTGTCACAATAATAGGTTACTGCAGCTTTGACCTCCTGGGCTCAGGAGATCCTCCCACCTCAGCCTCCTGAGTAGCTGGGATTCCAGTTGCACTCCATCATGTCTGACAAATTAAAAAAATTTTTTTTTGTAGAGACAGGGTTTCGTTATGTTGCCTAGGCTGGTCTTGAAGTCCTGGCCTCAAGCATCCTCTCACTTTGACCTCTCAGAGTGCTGGGGTTACAAGCATGAGCCACAGCACCCAGCTTGCTTTTGAAGTGTTAAGTCACTTTAAGATTAGAAACACAAAGAAAATGTTCTGCTCCTGGTTCAAAAATGCCAAATATTTTGTACAGATTTATTTTATGTGAAAAAAGAGAAAAATAGAAAAATTGCTCATCTGTTGTTTCATTAAAAATAAGTAATGTAGGTCTGAAAAATAACAACCTCTTCCCTTTTTCCTTCTTTTGCTGAAAGCAGCATTACAACTGACATCAAGACCTCCTGCATGGGTGAAATCTTGGACACATCAACAGTGTCATCTCCTGACTGATGTGACCAGTGGGTAGGAGAACTGGCACAACTTGGACTGGGAGGCAGAACAATAGCTTTTCCCTTTTAAGCACCAAAACCCCTCAAAACAAGAAATAGCATGACCTAAACACAGAAACTGAAACTATCACAAGAATAAAACCAATGTCCCAAACTGTCCATTGAATGGAGAGCAGCAAAGGGTGCTCTTGGGCCACCCTGCCTCCTGTAGGATGCCTGTACCATTAGATACCAGTGAAGAGTCCATATTTCCAAACATAATTGATGAACCTCACACTGCCTCTGGGCAGTGGACCCTTTCTCTCCCAAATACACCCCAATGCAGGACCCACCAGCCCTGGGCCTGTCGAAAAGACCATCTCTTGCCCTGGGACTCTTTACAGTGCTTGCCTTCCCCTCCCCCAGAATCTGGACCTCTGACCATGGTTTTCTGCCTCTAGAGATGTTGTGAGGGCAGCTCACACAAAGCCACATCTCTCCGCCTTCCCTATTGAGTCCTGCCCTGAAGGTACAGAAGTTTTTTAAGCATCTCTAGGCTTCACAGCTCTGTAACAATTTCTGAAAAAGCAGGCAGAAATATATGGCTGTGCTGCTAAAAAGGGAATATTTTCCTTTCTACACACACACACACACACACACACACACACACACACACACACAAAACCCATGACCCACTTAAAATATCAACAGTGTAGGTCTAAAGGCTTCAGCCAGTTTAACTCTGTCTGGTCTTCACTGCTTTTGTTTGAGTTTCATCATAGGTCAAGTGAACATTTTGACTGTGTTTCTAAAAGAAGAACGTATCTCTTTCTCCCTTTAAAACGAAACAGCTGGGCTTGGTGGCTCAGCCTGTAATCCCAGCGCTTTGGGAGGCTGAGGTGAGTGGATTGCCTGAGTCCATGGGTTCGAGACCCGTCTGGGCAATTTGGTAAGACCTCATCTCTACAGTAAATCAAAAAGTAGCCAGGTGTGGTAACGCACGCCTGTAATTCCAGCTACCTGGAAGGCTGATGCGGAAGGATCGCCAGAGCCCAGCAGGTTGAGGCTGTGGTGGCCGAGAGCATGCCACTGCACTCCAGTCTGGGTGACAAAGTGAGACTCCAATTCAAAAAAAAAAGGAAACACTCTAAACTTAACATTGAAGGTCTCAATGCTTCAATGTGTTAAAGGCTATCTGTGTTTCAATTTTTTTGCATTGATTTCAACAGAGGAAGGATAAATATTCTGGCTGTGAAGCAAACAAAACAACAACAACAACAACAACAAACCCAAAAGATAACCTGTCTGCTTCTCTCTAGGAAAACCAAGTGCTTGACCCCTCATAGGTGTAGGTTTAATGCTTCAAAGGATTAAATCTGCCTGGGCTTCCCTGCATTTGTTTTGGTTTCATCAGAGGTGAGGGAACTTACTGCCTATGTGGCTAAAAAGGAACATATTTCTTTCTCCATGTTAAAAAAAAGTGTTTGAAATGTCAACAATATTATACATATGGAGCACCTAATAGCTAATTGGGAAATGTAAAAAAAAAAAAAATGTCAACAATGTAGGTCTTAATCCTTCAAAGGCTTAAATTCTGACTTGATTCCTTTTCTGTTATTTCATCACATTCCAGGCTGACTTCTGGCTGCGTTTTTTAAACAGGACACATTTACTCACTTTTGAAAAAAGGGGAACCCTAGTCTAAATGCTCAACCCATTTAGTAGGAGTCCCCTCTGCAGCATTTTTCTCAGAGGCCAATAGAATATGTTGGATGAGTTGCTAAAAAGGCAACATATCTCTGTCTTCTTTTAGCAAAATGAAGTGCTCAATAAACACCTCAACAGTTTCTAGGGCACTTTTAGACACATGAAGTTCTCAAATCATCAACACTTCATTTTTAAGTGATTAAATGGTGCCTTGGCTTCACTGCTTTTATGTTGCTTCTAAAAGAGGAAAGGGTAATTTTCTGGCTATGTGGCTTACAAAAAATATTACCTCTTTCTCCTTTAAAAACATGAAGTGCAGGTTGGGTGTGGTGATTTATGCTTAAGCCCAGGAGTTCAAGACCAGCCTGGGTAACATAGTGAGACCTTGTCTCTACAAAATTTTTGAAAAAAATACCTGGACAGCCAGGCTGGGTGGCTCTGCCTGTAATCCCGCACTTTGGGAGGCTGAGGTGAGTGGATTGCCTGAGCCCACAGGTTCGAGATCCACCTGGGCAACTTGGCGAGACCTCATCTCTACAATAAATCAAAAAATTAGCTGGACGTTGTAGCGCGCGCCTGTAGTTCCAGCTACTTGGAAGGCTGAGGCGGAAGGATCGCTGGAGCCCAGCAGGTTGTGGCTGCGGTGGCCGGGAGCGGCCACTGCACTCCAGTCTGGGTGACAGAGACTCCAACTCAAAAAAAAAAAAATTAGCTGGACATGGTAGCTTGTGCCTGTACTCTCAGCAATTTCAGATGCTGCGGTGGGAGTATAACTTGAATCCAGGAAATAGAAGTTGCAGTGAGCTGTGATTGTGCCACTGCACTCCAGTCTGAGTGACAGTGAGAACTTCCTCCCACAAAAAAGTACTGAAAAACTTCAGCAGTACTAAATCCAAATGCTTCAAAGGGCAAAATGTCATCTTGGCTTTACTGCTTTTCTGTTGGTTTATGAAACAAAAGGCAATTTGCAGTATTTTTATGATAAACAAAAACCATATCTTTCTTCTCTAAATATAACAAAGGGCTAAAACCATCAGGAATGCAGGTCTAAGTGCTTCAATGGGTTAAATGCGATCTTAGCTTCATTGTTTATGTATGCTGCACCAGAGGCCAGGCAAATATCCGGTCTGTGTAACTAAAATGTACACTTCTCCATCTCTTTTAGGAAAAAGAAGTGCTCAAAACAGTGCAGGTCTGTTTCAACAGGTTAAAGTGTGTCTTGGATTCACTGCTTTTCTGTTGCTTCCATAAGAGGCCAGAGGAACTTCCTGGCTGCCTTCATATAAAAAAGTATGTGTCTCCTCCCAATTAAAAAAAAAAAAAGAAACCTTCCAAACAACAGCAGTGCAGGTCTAAATGCTTCATAAGTGAAAAGCTCTCTTGATCTTTTTGTTTTTTGTTAGTCTCACCAAAGACCAAGAAAATTATGGGGGTATGCTGCTAATACATATATTAGTCGATACAGGTTATATCTATTTATTTATTTATTTTAAAGATGTAGTGTACAATTTAGGATTAGGTATACAAATGGTAATTGTGCAGGTAAAGCTTGGGCCTCACTTTGGTCATCACTTTGCCTGGTTTGATATCAAGCATGCTTATTGATGAAGTGTGCCCCTCCCCCTCCCCTGGCAGTTCCTTACTACTGTTAATCCCTTTCTTATAGTATGACAATTATTCAGAGTCTGCTTATGAGTAAGAACATGTGGTACTCAGTTCTCTGTTACTGTAATAGATCACTGAGTATTGTAGACTCTAAATCCATTCACGTTGCTGCAAAGTTCACAATTTTGTCCTTCTTTATGGCTGTGTAATATCCCATTGTGTATATACATATATATATCACATTTTTTTTGATCATGTCCACTTTGGATGGGCAGCACAGTTGGTTCCACGTTTTTGTCATTATGAATAATGCTGCAATAAACATGCACCTGCCTCCAGGTATATTCCCAGAAGGGGGACTGCTGGGTCATATGGAAGGTCAATTTTTAGATCTTTCAGGAATCACCACACTGTTTTCCTCAGAGGTTGTACTAGTTTACACTCCCTCCGACAGTGCAGAAGTGTTCCCATTTCTCTACATCCTCTCCAGCATCTGTTGTTTTTTGAGTTATTGATGATTGCCAACCTGGTTGGAGTTAGGTGATATCTCAGTGTAGTTTTAATTTGCATTTCTTTGATGATTAGTGAGGCTAAGCAACTTGTCATGTATCTGTTGGCTGCTCATGTGTCTTCTTTTACAAAGTGTCTATTCATATCTTTTGCCCACATTTTTCATAGGACTTTTTGGGGGGGAGGGGCATGTTTGAGTTCCTTGTAGATCCTAGATGTTAGGCCTTTATCAGATATACAGATAGCAAATATTTTTCCCAGTCTGTGGGATGTTTTCCTACTCTCTTGAGGGAGAGTCTTTTCTTTTCAGGAGCTTTTCAGTTTGATGAAGTCAAACTTGTCTATTTTATCTCTTATGACATGGTATTTGGGGTTTTGATCAGGAATTGGTTGCCAGTTCCAATTTCCACAAGGGTGTCTTCTGCATTTTCTAAGGTTCTATAGTTTGAGGTTTTATGTTTAGGTCTTTGATCCATTTAGAGTTGATTTTTGTGTACTGTGATAGGTAGGAGTCTTGTTTTAATCTTTTGCATGTAGTCAGCAAGTTTTCCCAGCACCATTTATTCCCCAGTGGTTGGTGGTGGACGATTTGTTGAAGATGAGTTGGTTGAGAAATTGAAGTTTAGCTTTCAGAATCTCTATCCAGTTCTATGTCTGTTCTTGTAGCAATACCAGGCTGTTTTGATTATTGTAGCCTTATAATAAAGTTTAATGTCTGGAAGTATGATACTTCCCACTTTGTTTCTTTTGCTAAGGATTGTTTTGGCTATTCATGGTCATTTATGCTTCCATATGAATTTTTGAAGTGTGTTTTCAGGTCTGAGGATGATGCTGGTAATTTAATGGGTATTACATTAAATGTGAGGATTGCCTTGGATTGGATGGACATCTTAACAATATTGATTCTTCCAATCCATGAGCATGAAATATTTTTCCATTTGCTTGTGTCATTATTTATTTCTTCGATCAGTGTTCTTTAGGTTTTTTGTAACAGTCTTTCACTTCTCTGATTAGGAAGAAACTGAGATATTTCACTTCTTTTAATGCTCTTTTGAGTGGGACTGTGCTTTTTATTTGGTTCTCTGTCTGTTTTTTGTTTGTGTATAACAATGCAAGTACCTATTGCACACTGAATTTGTAGACTGAGACTTTGCCAAAGTCCTTTATCAGTGCAAGAAGGCTTTTGACAGATTCTCTTGGAGTTACAAGAAATAGAATCATATTGAAGAAAAGGCTGCCCACTTTGACTCCTCCTATTCAACACAGTGTTGGAAGTCCTAGGTAGAACAATCAGACAAGGTAAGGAAATCAGAGGCATCCAAATAAGAAAAGAGGAAGTCAAGTTATACCTCTTTGCTGATAATGTGATTGGTTTTTTTTCTTTTTAGCAAGTTGTAGTTCTTTGTAGATCCTGGATATTAGGCTTTATCAGATGTGTAGTTGAAAAATATGTTCTCCCATTCTGTGGACTGTCTCTCCACTCTCTTGATAGTTTATTTTGTTTTGCAGAAGCCTTTCAGTTTGATGAGGTCCCTCTTGTCTATCTTATCTTTCATGGCATAGGCTTTTGGGTTTTGGCCAGGATTTGGTTGTCTATTCAGATTTCCATAAGGGTGTCTCCTGTGTTTTCTAAAGTTCCTAGTTTGAGGTTTTGCATTTGGTGTGTGAATGATTTGGAGTTGATTTTTGTGTATGGTGATAGGTACGGTTCCTGTTTCATTCTTGGCACGTGGTTAGCCTGTTTTCTAGAATCAATTACTGAGTAGTTTCTCCTCTCCTTAGCAGTTTTGTTGGAGCCTTTGCGGAACATGAGTTTGTTGAGAAATTAAGGGTTTGTTTCCAGAAACTCTACCCTATTTCATTGGTCTATTTGCCTGTTCTTTTACTAACATCAAGTTGTTTTGATTATTGTAGCCTTATAACAAGGTTAAAGTCTAGAAGTGTGATACCTCCTGCCTTGTTTCTTTTGCTAAGGATTGATTTGGCTATTTGTGGTTGTTTGTGTTTCCATATGAATGTCTGTATTGAATACTGCTATCTTTTAGTAGAACAATGCATGTTCCTTTGGGCATATCTACTGTAAAGAAATTCCTGGGTAGATGGGCATCACTGGGTTAGTTCTTAGAAAAACCCTCAATTGCCCTGCAAGATAACAAATGAGAACCACTCCTAGACAAAAAAAGAAAAGAAAA
>NW_007233304.1:0-3154 GCF_000164805.1 Carlito syrichta | reverse complement strand
TCAAAAAAAAAGAAAAGAAAAAGTCATCAACTACTTACCACAGGGGCTGTACTAGCTTCCATTCCCATCAACAGTATATTAACATTGCTGTTTCTCTGCAACATCGCCATCGTCTTTTGTTTCTTGACTTATTAATGATAGCCATTGTGACTTATGTGAGATGGTATCTCATTGTGGTTTTCATAGGCCTTTATTTGATCATCAGCGATGTTGAGGATTTTTCATGTGTATATTTGCTGCCTGTACATGTTTTTGGAGAAATGTCTCTTCAATTTTTTTGTCCACTTTTAAAATAATTTTGGCATGTGTGTGTTTGTATTTTGTTTTATTTTCATTGTTTTTCCTTGTAATTGATTTGTTTCTTATATTTTCTACTTATTAGTACTCTGTCAGAGGTACAGTTTCCAAATATTTTCTCTCTTTTTGTGGATTGTCCATTTATTCTGTTGGTTAATTGTGGCCCCCTTGTACATTTTTATTTTTCTGCATTTGCTTTTGAGGATTTGGTAATAAATTTACTAACCAGGCTGATATTCAAAAGAGTGATTTTTCTAGGGTTTTGATAATTTTGATAGTTTGGAGTTGGATCAGTTTTCATCTACCTTGGGTTAACTTTTGTACATGATTTTCCTGTTCCATTGAATGAAGGGTTCCTGTCCCTGATGTTTACAGTGTTTTGCTAGAGAATGTTGAACATTGTTAACTTGCTTGAAAATTAGAAACACACAAATGAACCATTCTGTCCCAGGGTTTAAAGAGATCATATCTTGTAGACTGAAATATCTCGCCGGGTTTGGTGGCTCAGCCTGTAATCCCGCGCCTTGGGAGACTGAGGTGAGTGGATTGCCTGAGTCCATGGGTTCGAGACCTGCCTGGACAACTTGGCGAGACCTCATCTCTACGATAAATAAAAAATTATCCGGGCGTGGTAGCGCGTGCCTGTAGTTCCAGCTACTTGGAAGGCTGAGGTGGAAGGATCGCTGTAGCCCAGCAGGTCAAGGCTGTGGTGGCCGGGAGAGGCCACTGCATTCCAGTCTGGGTGACAGAGTGAAACTCTGACTCAAAAAAAAGAAGAAATATTACCTGTGGAAAAAAAGAAGGGTGAAAGTCGGAGGAAAAGAATGAAAACATTTGTTATTTATTTGTTTATTCAAAACAATCAGTTCCAACATAAAAGTAATATCCAGTCTCCTTTTTATTCTTTTGTGAAAAGAAGCTCTTAACTGAGACCAAGGTCCCCTGCGTGAATAAAATCTTAGACACTTTGACATTGCTGTCTTCTGATCAATCTCACCTGCTGGTGGGAGATCTGTCACACAATGAGACAGGAAGCACAGCAAGAGCTTCCTACTTTGCACCGTGAACCCATAAGAGAACAAGAATTGAGCTACACAGAGAATCAAAAAAATTCACAAGAAGAAAAAAAAATATTCCAACTTATCTTTAGCACAGACAGCAACATAGGGTGCTTTGGGTCCTTCTGTTCTCTGTAGGACATCTGTATCATTAGGATTTTAGTGAAGGGTCCAGATTTCCCAGTTACAATTGCTGACCCTCACACTGGCCATCTGGAGTGTTTCCTTGTTACTTCTACTACACCCTGATGCTGAACCCACCAGTTCAGAGATTGTGGCATGGACCATCTTTTGCCCTGTGTGTCTTTGAGGTCCTTACCTTCCTTTCCTCCACCTTACCAGGATCCTGACCTCTAGTTTTGGCTTTGTGGCCCTGGAGATCCTGGGAGGTCAGGTCATAGAAAATCACTTCTCCCCATCTTTCTTCTTGAGTTTTGCCTTGGAGGTACAGAAGTGTGTAAAGCATTTTTAGTCAGCAGTTTTCTTTCCATTTCTGATAAAGCAGTCAGAATCAATGACTGTGCTACTAAAATGACATCATTTTTCTTCTTGCCTCTCAAGTCATGATGCATTTAACAGATCAAAAGTGTAAGTTTCAAGGCTTCAACTGCTTGAACTTTGTATGGTCTTCACTGGTTTAGTGTGAGTTTCATCAGAGATCAGGTGATCTTCCTGGTTATGCTTCTAGTAAAAGAATATATCTCGTTCTCCTTTTGTAAAATCAAGTACTTAAAACAATAATATTGGAAGTGAAGTTGCTGCATTTGTGTTTGTTTCATTAAGAGATGGACAAATATTTTGCCTGTGAAGCAGGAAAAGAATGTTTCTCATTTTCTGTTTAAAACAACCAAGTTATCAGCCCTGCAGGGGTGAAAGTTTGAATACTTCAAAGGACAAAAGTTTTGTGTTGATTTCATCAGAGGTGAGAAGACTTGTTGACTTTGCAGCTCGAAAATAATTTTATTTCTCTCTCTTTCTTTAAAACAGTGTGCTCTAAACATTAGCATTGTATGTCTCAATTTTCAAAGGATTAAATTCTGACTTGACTGAACTGGTTTTTATTTGGTTTCATCACACTTCAGGTTGACTTCCTTGCTGTGATTTTAAAGAGGACATATCTCATTTTTCTTTTAGGAAAAGGAAAGACTACACACATCAACAGCTTAGGACTAAATTCTTCAACTTTTTCAGTGGGTGTCCTCTTCACTGCTCTGTGCTGGTTTTATAAGAGGAGAAAAAGATTAATTAGATGAATTACTAAAAAGCAACATATTGCCATCATTTTATTTTACCAAAATGAAGTGCTCAATGCCTCAACAGTGTGTGTTTCAAGGCTGCAATAAGTAACACTGTGTCTTAACTTGCTATTTCATCTTTTTCTCAAAGCCAAGTGAACTGACTGGTTGGTGGCTAAAAAAGACATATGTTGTTCTTCTTGTAGAAAAATGAAGGGTCCCAAACTTCAACGTTGTTGATTCAAAACTTCAACGGCTAGTATAGAGTTCTCCCTTAGATGTTTTTACGTTGGTTTCTTTAGAGAAAAGGACCACTTCTGAATGTGCTGCTGAAAAGGAACCTCTGTATTCTCATTTTATAAATGCTAAATGCTCAGAAATGAACAGCAAGAACGCACCATGGGCAAACATTTTGCCTTTTGTTGTATTGTTTCATAAGAGGTAAGGCATGTAGCTAGCTCCATTGTACACAAAATTACCTCTGCTTCTTAAAAAATGAAAGCCTCTAGCCGGGCTCGGTGGCTCAGCCTGTAATTCCAGGACTTTGGGAGGCTGAGGTGAGTG
>NW_007233303.1:11905-24010 GCF_000164805.1 Carlito syrichta | reverse complement strand
TCTGCCAAGTTGCCTAGGCGGGTCTCAAACCCGCGGGCTCAGGCAGTCCACTCACCTCAGCCTCCCAAAGGCGCGGGATTAGAGGCTGAGCCACCGAGCCCGGCTCACACACCAAAATTAACAGTAATCTCTGAACAGCATCTAATACTCTGTCCATATTTAAACTTCTCTCCTTCACCTAAAAATATGCCTGCACCCTTAGCTTGTTTGATTCAGAACACTAACGAGCAGTGGTTATGTCTTCTAAGCGTCCTTCAATGGAAAATTCCTCCTCTCCTTTTAGTTTCCATAATTTATTGAAGAAACCAGATTAATCACCTTGTAGAATGTTCCATCTCCCCTTCTCTCTCTCTCTCTCTCTATCTCTCTCTTTCTCTTTCTCTCTTGTAGAGACAAGGTCTCACTATGTTGCCCAGGCTGGTGTCGAACTCCTGGGCTCAAGCAATCCTCTTGCCTCGTCCTCACAAAGTGCTAGGATTATAGGCATGAACCACTGGGCCCAGCCTTCATCTCCCTTTCTCACTGCTTCCTCAAGGAGTCCTATAACTTGCTCCTGTGTCTCGTTTACTCCCTGTGAACTGGAATTTAGATCATGACTTGGTAAAGTTTAAGTCACACGTTTTTGGTAAGAACACTACAATAGAAACTGGGCATGGTGGCTTTCACCTGTAGTCCCAGCAATTTGGGAGGCTGAGGCAAGAGGACTGCTTGAACCCAGGAGTTCGAGACCAGCCTGGGCAGCATAACAAGACCTTGTCTCTACAAAAATTAACAAATAAGCTGAATGTGGTGGCACACACCTGTAGTCCCAGCTGCTTGGGAGACTGAGGTGAGAGGATCACTTGAGCCCAAGAGGTCAAGGCTGTAGTGAGCCGTGATCGTGCCACTACACTCCACTACACTCCAGCCTGGGTGGCAGAGTGAGACCCTGACTTAAATTTTAAAAAAGCACCGGACAGGGTGGCTCATGCCTGTAATCCCAGCACTTTGGGAGGTGGCGGCAAGAGGATTGCCGGAGCCCATGGGTTTGAGACCATGAGCAATGTGGCAAGACCTTCCTTATCTCTACAATAAATTTTTAAAAAAATTAGCCGGGCATGGTGGCATGTCCCTGTGGTTCTACCTACTTGGAAGGCTGAGGTGGAAGGATCACCTGAGCCCAGCAGGTCAAGGCTGTGGTGGCTGTGAACTTGTTACTGCACTCCAGGCTGAACAACAGTGAGAATCCGACTCAAAAAAAAAAAAAAAGAAAATCATCACAAAATTCAGGTTCCCCCAAGAAGGAGGTGGGGAGATGGGATGGGGAGGGGTGATGAACAAGCAAATATGTAAATAAGCTCAAAAATTAAGGGGCCAAGAGGACAGTGCACAAGGCACGAGGACTTCACCCCGATTTGCACACACAGGTGGAGAAGGGGAAAGGGAGACATGAGGTTGATTTGGACAGACTTTGGTCTGACACTGGCTCAATCAAAAAAGAAATATAATTCCTAACAGAAAGGCAGAATAGGCACTTGTCCCCTTTAATGACCACTTTTCAGCATTAGAGCTAGTGTGGTAGCTGCCTTCAATGGTCCCACTTATTTGTTTTGCCTTCTCTTTTTGGAATATCATTATGAATTCACAAATTTTTTTTTTTGACTTGGGGTCTCACTCCAACACCAGAGCTGGGGTGCAGTGGCATACTCACTGCCACCCCATCGTTGACCCACTGGGCTCAGGCAGTCCTTCCACCTCAGCCTTCCAAGTAGCCGGAATCACAGGCTCACGCTACCATGTCCGGCTCATTTTTTAATTTATTGTAGAGACGAGATCTCGCCAAGTTGCCTGGGCTGGTCTCGAACCCACAGGTTCAGGCAATCCACTCGCCTCAGCCTCCCAAAGTGCTGGGATGACAGACTGAGCCACTGAGCCCAGCCCCATGAAATGAAAAATATTTCGTTTTCTTCAGTCAGTTGCAGTTATTATTCTTTTTTCTGTTTTGTTTTTGTTTTGAGACAGGAAGATGCTCTGTCACCCAGCATGGAGTGCAGTGGGTGGTTATGGCTCTCCGTCACTTTGACCTGGGCTCAAGTCATACTTGTTGCCTTAACCTCCTAGGTAACTGGGACTATGGGCATGTGCACTGTGCCCAGTTAATATTTTTAATTTTTAATTTTGTAGAAACGGGGATCTCACTATGTTGCCCAGGCTGGTCTTGAACTCCTGGACTCAAACGATCTTCCTACCTCAGCCTTCCAAAGGGCTGGGATTACAAGCATGAGCCGTTTCACCTAGCCTCCATTTTCTATTTTTAGATATTTTTCTTTTTTTTTTTTGAGTTGCAGTCGCATTCTGTCACCCAGACTGGAGTGCAGTGGCCAGTCCCGGCCACCGCAGCCTCGACCTGCTGGGCTCCGGCGATCCTTCCGCCTCAGCCTTCCGAGTAACTGGAATTACAGGCCCGTGCTACCACGTCCAGCTAATTTTTGGTTTATTGTAGAGATGAGGTCTCACCAAGTTGCCCAGGTGGGTCTCGAACCCGCGGGCTCAGGCAATTCACTCACCTCAACCTCCCAAGGCGTGGGATTACAAGCTGAGCCACCGAGCCCAGCTAGATATTTTTCAAGTTAAATTTAATTTGTTGAACCTGCAGAACACTTACATGGTTTCAAACTGAAAAGTACATAATAAAGTGTATGAGGAAGAGCTTCTTGGGTTTATTGAGAGTTCTCTTTCGCTCATATTCACTTGAAGCTGCGTGTTGAATATTAAGTGAAAGATCAAGTAGATTTACTGTGAAATAGAACAGAGAAATGGGGCTGCAGCTAAAATGAAACGAAATCCAGAGAAGGCGCTTTGTTTTTTCTTTTCCTTTTTCTTTTTTGAATGAGATGAGAAGTGCCACACATTTGTACACGGATTGGCATGATTCAGTAGAAAGAGAGAACCCGATGATGCAGAGACCGCACGTGGGGGCTGGCGTTTGCTGGGAACACGGAGCCCTCCTCCACAGTGACAGGAAGGGAGGCAGAGAGGGTGGGAACGGGGGTGCGGAAGTGGGAGATCTGGTGGGGAACGGCAAAGCGAGGAGCTCTTTTCTGATTTTCTTGTTTTCCCGATGGAGTCTGAGGGGAGGTCAGTGGCCCATGGGCAGTGGAAGAGGCATTGGGAGGCTTGAGGAGAAAGGTTGAGTGATGGTTTCATCGCCTCACTGAGTCTGTCCCGTGTGCTTCTGAAGCTTGTTGTGCTGGCAGTCTGTCACTGAGCCTTCAGTGAACAGCTGTTGCTGGGGGCCGGGAACAAAGTCTAGTGGAGGCATCCTATATCCTCCCCCTCTTTGTGCAACTCTGAAGCCGAGGAGCCTGTTTGGAACTGGGTGAGAAGTGAAGCCACTGGATTCTCTTGCCTTTTCATTCATTCATTCATTCATTCAACAAATATGGGCTCAGCCTGTAATCCCATCACGCTGGGAGGCCGAGGCAAGTGGATTGCCTGAGCCTACGGGTTCAAGACCCCACCTGGGCAACTGGTGAGACCTCGCCTCTACAATATATCAAAAATTATCCAGGCATGGTAGCGCACGCCTGTAGTTCCAGCTTCTTGGAAGGCTGAGGCGGAAGGATCGCCGGAGCCCGGCGGGTCGAGGCTGTGGTGGCCGGGAGTGTGCCACTGCACTTCACTTTGAGCAACAGTTGGAGCGAGATTCTAACTCAAAAAATATATATGTGTGTATTGTGGGCTGGGCGCAGTGGCTCATGCCTGTAATCCCAGCACTTTGGGAGGCTGAGGTGGGAGGAGTGCCTGAGCCAGGAAGTTGAGGCTTTGACAAGCTGTGATGAGGTCACTGCACTCCAGACTGGGTAACAGAGTGAGACCCTGACTTTTTTTTTAAAAAGGCTCATGCCTGTAATCCCAGCACTTTGGGAGGTGGAGACAAGAGGCTTGCCTGGACCCGTGGGTTTGAGACCTGCCTGGGCAACTTGGCGAGACCTCGTCTCTACGATAAATCAAAAAATGAGCCGGGCATGGTGGTACATACCAGCAGTCCCAGCTACTTGGGAAGGTGAGGCGGAAGGATTGCCTGAGCCCAGCAGGTGGAGGCTGCAGTGATGTCAGCGTGCCACTGCACTTCAGCCTGGGTGACAGTGAGACTCCGGCTCAAAAAAAAAAAACAAAAAACAACCAGCCAGGCGTGGTAGCTCATACCTATAATCCCAGCACTTTGGGAGGTGGAGACAAGAGGACTGCCTGAGCCCATGGATTCAAAACAGCAGCATGGTGAGATCTCGTCTCTAAAATAGATAAAAAAATTAGCTGGGCCCGGTGGCACACGCCTGTAATACTAGCTACTTGGAAGGCTGAGGTGGAAGAATAGCCTGAGTCCAGCAGATCTGTGCTACAGTAGCCATGAGCACGCCTCTGCACTCCACCCTAAGCTACAGAGTGAGACTCCAACTCAAAAAAACAACAAAATGCAACTATGTATTGTGCACCTACCAAGTGCCAAGAACTGTGCTAGACACTGGCAAATCAGGTGAAAATCCCTGCAGTCACAGAGCCCACCCCTTTGCATCTTCTACCTGGATCACTCTTGTCCTGGATGTGAGAATGATTGAGTGAGCACTGGGCCCCCAGCTGCCAGAAAAAACGGGCCCTGGAGCCCTCGACTTGGGGTGGTTTCTGCCGTTCAGTATGCCCCCTGCCATCCCTTGCAGGACTACGAGAAAGCCCTGTTCTTCCCCTGCAAGGCCGCGGAGCTCGTCAACGACTATGGGAAAGGCTGGAGCCTGAAGTACCGTGCCATGAGCCAGTACCACATGGCTGTGGCCTATCGCCTGCTGGGTCACCTGGGCAGTGCCATGGAGTGTTGTGAGGTGGGGCAACAGGGAAGGGGGTGGGGGCATGAATCGGGGTCCAAGGCCCAGTACAGCAGAGCCTCCTTCCAAATCAGCCCATGGAGGCCCTCAGGCTTGCCCCTGGCCCAGTCTCTATAGAACTGAGCCCCCAAAACATGCATCTTTTCCCCCAAGCCATCCCAAACCCTGTTCCCCTCCCGTCCATCCTCGGGGGAGAGACTTCCCCCAGTCCTCAGCACTCTCTGAGAAGCACTTTGAACGTAGATAAGAAAGAGAACCAGTCTCTGAAGCTCCACTGACCTGGATTCACGTCCCAGCCTCTCCACTTGCTGAGTGAGCTCAATCAAGTCGCTACTCTCTGAGTCTGAGTTTCCAGTTGACAATTGCCACCTTGCTGGGTGCTATAACCTCAGTGAGGCCTCAGCACCACGACAGGCTCTGAGGATGTTGGTTTCCCCAGGCTGTGACTTCAGAGAGGCCTACTGGGTGGAAGGTGCCCAGTGACAGGGTAGGCGAGCAGGCCTGAGCGACCCATCTCCCTGCAGGAGTCGATGAAGATTGCACTGCAGCACGGGGACCGGCCACTGCAGGCCCTTTGCCTGCTCTGCTTTGCTGACATTCACAGAAGCCGTGGGGACCTGGAGGTGAGGACACCAGGATGCGGGGATACAGGGCCCCGGGACAGGGCCAGGGGCCTGGTGCAGCCTGACTCCGTCCCTCACCTGGCTTTCCAGACAGCCTTCCCAAGGTACGATTCCGCCATGAGCATCATGACCGAGATCGGAAACCGCCTGGGGCAGGTGCAGGTGCTGCTGGGTGTAGCCAAGTGCTGGGTGGCCAGGAAGGCGCTGGACAAGGTGAGGTCGGGCCCTTTCCCACAGCCTCCAGCCTCACCCTGATCCTGTGAGGCCAGGACATTTCCAGATCATTCTCCAGGCTGAGAGAAGGCCCCTGACTTGCCCAGGGTCCCACAGCTTTAGTGAAGGGCCAGAGCTGGGGTTTGAACTCAGGACACTGAGTAAACTGAGGCAGGAGGTATCTCGCCTACAAGTCTTGTGGCTTCATCCTTCACACACAGGGCAGCTGCCCATCCATGTCCCTCCCCAGGTCTAGCCTCCCTACCCCATTCTTCCTCAGTAGCAAAGGTCTCTGTCAGATAGCTCTGCCCACAACCCTGGCCTGTGCTTACCTTCCAGGCTCTGGATGCCATAGAGAGAGCCCAGGACCTGGCCGAGGCGGTGGGGAACAAGGTCAGACCTGATTCTGTCTCCTGGGTCTGGGGTCAAGAGCCCGAGAGGGGGTCTGGGGTTTTAGGGGAGAGTGCTCTGAGCCTGCTTCCCCGAGGATTCCTACACCCTGGCTCTTTCTCACCAGAGAGCACTTCTGGGGGTGGGACAGGAATTTCACAGCTCAGAGGAAAGCAGAATTCCTCAGAGGCCTCCTAATACTGGTGAAAACGAATACTAACAGTGGTCTTCAGCACCTGAGAGCTGGGCACACAGGACTCTTAGAGGCATTGGTTCTGGTTCTCACTGTCTAGGTGGGTACACTAAGCCCATTTTACAGATGAAGAAAGTGAGGCTCAGAGAGGCGCTCAAGGTCTCACATCTACTAGCTGGTCTGTCTGAACTCCAAATCCCATGTTCCTTCCGGAGTATATGTGGCTTCTTCAAATTTAATAATCCTATCTGGTGCTTGCTTCGGCAGCATGTATGCTAAAATTGGAACAATACAGAGAAGTTAGTATGGCCAAAGTAACAAAAACAAAAATATAATAATCATATCCAAAACGTAAAATGTTGAAAACAGACAGTGTTTCTCGAAGTCTTCTGGAAGATGTGCATTTCTCTGGGATCAAATGCATCGACCTACTAAAATGCCGAATATATTTGCTTTTGGTGGGATTATAGCCACTCGTCAGGCTGCTCAGAAATTATGATGAGCCGTTGTGTGTGTATTTAATAAAAGCAGGAAAGTGACCAGGGTTGGTGGCTCATGTCTGTAATCCCCCCACATTGGGAGACTGAGGTGGGAGAGTTGCTTGTGACCAGGAGTTCTAGACCAGCCTGGACAACATGGAGAGACCTCATTTCTAGAAAAAAATTTAAAAAATTAGCTGGGTGTGGTGGCAAATGCATGTAGTACCAGCAACTTGGGAGGCTGAGGCAGAAAGATCACTTGAGCCCTTAAGTTTGAGGTTGCAGAGAGCTACGATCACACCACTACACTCCAGCCTGGATCACAGAGCAAGACCCTGTCTCTCAAAAAATAGAAAAACAAATTAATTATCATGGAATCAATACAGCAGGTTTGGTCAATAAGAGTATTCAAAAGCATGGAGTGCCCAGGTGGTTCTGGGGTGAAGACCTCTGATTTTTTTTTTGGTTTTTTTTTGAGTTGGAGTCTCACTCTGTCACCTAGGCTGGAGCATAGTAGCATGCTGATGGCCACCACAGCCTCGACCTTCTGGGCTCAGGCAATCCTTCCACCTCAGCCTTCTAAGTAGCTGGATCTACCGCCACGCGCCACCATGCCCAGCTAATTTTTTTGACTTATTGTAGAGATAAGGTCTCACCATGTTGCCCAGGCTGGTCTCGACCCCGTGGGCTCAGGCAGTCCTCTCATCTCAGCCTCCCAAAGTGCTGGGATTATAGATGTGAGCCACCGTGCCCAGCCAGACCTCTGATGTTATTCTGCAAAGAGGGAAACGGAGGCCCAGAGAGGTCAGGACACTTTTTGCAGATCCCTCAGCAAACAGGGAAATGGCTGGGACCAGACCACCTGTGCTGACTTTGCTCTCCTGCCCTCCTGGCCCCAGCTGAACCAACTCAAGCTACACTGTCTGAGTGAGAGCATCTACCGTAGCAAGGGACAGCAGCGGGAGCTGCGGGCGCACGTTGTGAGGTTCCACGAGTGTGTGGAAGAGACAGAGCTCTACTGCGGCCTGTGTGGCGAGTCCATAGGTGAGAAGAACAGCCGGCTGCAGGCCCTACCCTGCTCCCACATCTTCCATCTCAGGTGAGGGCTCCTGGCGGGGCAGGCAGGGCGGGTAAGGTCTCTCAGGGAGTCAGGGCCCAGCTGGCCTAATCACAACAATCATACTAGTAGTAAATCCCCGTGCAGTCCATGCCCAGCTGTATTTCTAATAGCTTCCCCTACTGTGACTCATTGAATCGTCCTAGCAGCCCACCTAGGGGTGGCCATTCTTATCAGAATCCCCAAAGAGAAGTTAAAGAGGCCCCTCAAAGGTCATTAAGCCGGGCACGGTGATTCATGTCTGTAATCCCAGCACTTTGGTAGGCTGAGATGGGAGGATCGCTTGAGCCCAGGAGCTCAAGACCAGCCTAGGCAGCATAGTGAGTCCCCATCTCTACAAAATTACAAAAATTAGCTGGGGCCAAGATGGGGGAATTGCTTGAGCCCAGGAGTTCGAGACCAGCCTAGGCAACATAGGGAGACCCCATCTCTACAAAAAAATTTAAAAAGTAGGCCAGGCTCGGTGGCTCAGCCTGTAATCCTAGCACTTTCGGGGACTAAGGCGAGAGGATTACCTGAGCCCACGGGTTCGAGACCTGCCTGGGCAACTTGTGAGACCTCGTCTCTACAATAAATAAAAAAATTAGCTGGGTGTGGTAGCGCGCGCCTGTAGTTCTAGCTACTTGGAAGGCTGAGGTGAAAGGACCGCAGAGCCCAGCAGATCGAGGCTGCAGTGGCTGGGAGTGTGCTACTGTAGTCCAGTCTGGGCGACAAAGTGAGACTCCAACTCAGGAAAAAAAAAAAGTAGCCAGGCATAGTAGCATGCCCCTATAGTCCCAACTACTCAGGAGGTGGAAGGATCGCCTGAGCCCAGCAGGCTGCAGTGAATGGTGATCATACCACTGGACTCCAACCTGGGCAACAGAGTGAGACTCCACCTCAAAAAAAAATCATCAGAGCCGGGCTCGGTGGCTCAGCCTATAATCCTGCGCCTTTGGGAGGCTGAGGTGAGTGGATTTCCTGAGCCCGCGGGTTTGAGACCTACCTGGGCAACTTGGCGAAGACCTCATCTCTACAATAAATCAAAAATCAGCCGGGCATGGTAGCGCATGCCTGTAGTTCCAGTCACTTGGAAGGCTGAGGTGGAAGGATCTTTCAGAGCCCAGCAGGTCGAGGCTGCGGTGGCCGGGAGTGGCCACTGCACTCCAGTCTGGGCGACAGAGTGAGACTCCAACTCAAAAAAAAAAAAAACAAAAATCATCAGATCAGATGCCCAGGGCCAGACCTGCCCTAGGGCTGTGGCAGAAACCGGTCTTCATGCCAGCTGCTGACCAGTGGCTGGGGATACCTACCCAGCTCTCGCAGAGGGCAGAGAAGGTAGAGAGAGAGGGCCCGGGTTTCAGGATAGAAGGAAGGATGGGCCTCAGGGGAGTGGACAGAGCCCTTTGCTTCCCAAGGTGCCTACAGAACAACGGGACCCGGAGCTGCCCCAACTGCCGCCGCTCCTCCATGAAGCCTGGCTTTGTGTGACTCCCCACAGCAGCTGTGGGCTTCCGTCTCCGTCCCCCTCTCCATTTCCATGGATGGCCCCTGTTTACTCCTGGGGCAGCTGCCAGTGCTTCCTTGCTGCAACCAGGGCCTAGAGCCTGCCCACTGCTGCTCTGCTCAGCCCAGCTGCCCACCCTGCCTCTTTGTACTTTGCTCTTTCTAGAAAAATAAACTGTTTGTACCTGTTCCCAGTGATTCTAACTTTCTGTGCCCGAGGTATAATGGGGTGGGGAGAGTGGGAGTGAGGCTTCCCATGGGACTTCCTCAGACACAAGCCTTTCCTTTGCACGTATGCATGAGGGCTTCCCGCTGCCCCTCCAGGAACTTGGGATGCCACAGTGACCTAGAGATCAGATCCCTGCCGTGAGATGCTGATAGGGGTAGAGAGAGAGAGAGATGATGAACAGTAAACTTAATAAACAAGCAATGTGGAAAGGCTGGTAGAAAGCTGCTATGGGCTAGGTGTAGTGACTCATGCCTGTAATCCCAGCACTTTGGGAGGCCAAAGTGGGAGGATTGCTTGAGCCCAGGAGTTTGAGACTAGCCTGGGCAACATAGTGAGACCTTGTCTCTATAAAAAATAAGAATATTCATCAGAGCTGGGCTCCGTGGCTCAGCCTGTAATTCCGCACCTTTGGGAGGCTGAGGTGAGTGGATTGCCTGAGGCCAGGGGTTCAAGACCCACCTGGGCAACTTGGTGAGACCTCATCTCTACATAAATCAAAAATTAGCCGGGCATGGTAGTGCGTGCCTGTAGTTCCAGCTACTTGGAAGGCTGAGGCAGAAGGATCGCCGGAGCCCAGCAGGTCGAGGCTGCGGTGGCCGGGAGCGGCCACTGCGCTCCAGTCTGGGCAAAAGAGTGAGACTCCAACTCAAAAAATATATATATATATATTCATCAGGCATGGTGGTGCATGCCTATAGTCCCAGCTACTTGGAAAGCTGAGGCAGGAGGATCACCTGAGCCCAGGAGGTTGAGGCTGTGGTAAGAGTGCCATTGCACTCCAACCTGGGTGATAGAGTGAGACTCCAACTCAAAAAAAAAAAAAGGAAGAAAGTTGCTATAGACTGAATTCTGTCCCTCCAAATTTATATTTTGAAACCTTAGTTCGTTTGGGCTGCTATAATAAAACACCATAGTCTAGGTGGCTTATAAACAATAGAAATTTATTTCTCACAGTTATGAAGTCTGAGAAGTTCATGATAAAGATGCCAGCAGATTTGACATCTTATGAAGGTTCAAGTTTTGGTTCATAGATGTTGCCTTCTTGCTGTGTCCTCATATGATGGAAGGGGTCAGGCAGCTCTATAGGTTCCCTTTTATTATAAGGGCTCTAATCCCATTCATAAGGGCTCTATTCTCATGGATGTAATCACTTCCCAAAGGCCCCACACATAATATGACAGCCCTAACAGGCTTTTATAAAAGCAATCAGTGCTTTGGAACAGTAAAGAGTAGAGTATGGTCTCTCTTCCCTATCTTTATTCTGGTTCCTTCTCCTCAGTCCTAAAACCATCAGGTGGGACAGAGCAAGACAAGCAACCATGTGGAGAGTCACCTGGTATGGGACATTGGAACCCAAGCAGGGTGAGGAGGGCGTCCACACAGGGGATCAGTATGGGGAGTAAGAACCTGTGTGGAGAGATGAGGAATGAGGGTAGAAGGGGCCACCTGGCATGGGGTGTTGGGGCCTAAACAGTTTTAGGGGACATCCAAGTTGGTGAAGGTCTGTGTGAGGCATCAGCTACTCAACTTGAGTAGTGTGGGTTGGTTACGCATGTGTTTGGGTGACCTGGAAGGAGGTATTAGAATCAAGATGGAAGGGGGTATTAGGACCAAGGTGGGATAGGGGTATGTGCATGGAAGGGAGTGGCAATGGGAGATTGGGTACACAGAGAGGGATTGATCAAACAAGTAAATATATTAAGGACATGGAAGCCAGCTGTCTCATTATGGAAGAGGAGAGTTACAAATATTGGAAGGAGCTGGGCTCGGTGGCTCAGCCTGTAATCCCGCACTTTGGGAGGCGGAGGTGAGTGGATTGCCTGAGCCTGCGGGTTCAAGACCTGCCTGGGCAACTTGGCGAGACCTCGTCTCTACAATAAATCAAAAAATTAGCTGGGCGTGTTAGTGCACGCCTGTAGTTCCAGCTACTTGGAAGGCTGAGGCAGAAGGATCGCTGGAGCCCAGCAGGTCGAGGCTGCGGTGGCCAGGAGTGGCCAGTGCACTCCAGTCTGGGTGACAGAGTGAGACTCCAACTCAAAACAAAAACAAAAACAAATTGGAAGGGAGAAAACCAGAAGGGATCCTATGGTGTTGAGTTTGAATTGTAGGGATCAGTGTGAACTCATGGACCTCAACATATATAGCTAGATATTGACATAAATATTGTTTAAATTTGCTTGTGTGTCCACCAGTCACTAAGATGGGCTCCCACTGGCCCACTGATCATGAGTAAGAATGATTGTTGTGGCTCAGGCTGCCATAACAAAATACCGTAAAATGGGTGGCTTAAACAACCAAAATTAATTTTCTCACAGCTCTGAAGTCTGGAAGTAGAAGATCAAGGTGCCAGAAACCTCAAGAAGCCTTTCTTTCTGGCTTGCAGATGGCTGCCTTCTCTCTGTGCCCTTACATGGCACTTCCTCAGCCAGGCTCGGTGGCTCAGCCTATAATCCCATGCCTTTGGGAGGCTGAGGTGAGTGGAATGCCTGAGCCCGTGGGTTCGAGACCTGCCTGGGC
>NW_007233303.1:11258-11885 GCF_000164805.1 Carlito syrichta | reverse complement strand
GCGCTACCACGCCCAGCTGATTTTTTGATTTACTGTAGAGATGAGGTCTCGCTGCCCAGGCGGGTCTCGAACCTGCGGGCTCAGGCAATCCACTCACCTCAACCTCCCAAAGGTGTGGGATTACAGGCTGAGCCACCGAGCCCGGCCATAGTCTATTTTCAAAATTTTTGTATGGTTAACATTTTTAAAAATAAAGATTTTTTTTTTTAATAATAGATTTTTAGAAGTGATGTCAGCTGAGTGTGGTGGCTCATGCCTGTAATCCCAGCTCTCTGGGAGGCGGAGGCTAGAGTATTGCCTGAGCCGAGGGGTTTGAGACCAATTTGAGCAACTTCGTAAGACTTCTTCTCGACAATAAGCCAAAAATTAGCCGGGTGTGGTGGTGCACACCTGTGCTTCCAGCTGCTTGGAAGACTGAGGCAGAAGGATTGCCTGAGCATAGCAGGTCGAAGCTACAGTGGCTGTGAATGTGCCACTGAACTTCAGCTTAGGTGACTGAGTGAGATTCCGACTGAAAAAGAAAAAAAGAAAATAAGTGATGTCAGCTGGGCTCAGTGGCTTAGCCTATAATCCCACGCTTTGGGAGGCTGAGGTGAGTGGATTGCCTGAGCCCACGGGTTCAAGACC
>NW_007233303.1:9486-10935 GCF_000164805.1 Carlito syrichta | reverse complement strand
GTGTGTGTGTGTGTGTGTGTGTGTGTGTGTGTGTGTGTGTGTGTGTGTGTATACAAAGAGGCTTAGTATAAGGGTATTGATTTATGTGATTATGGAGTCTAGCAGGTACCAAGATGTACAAAGCACGTTCCAGAGACCTAGGAGAGCTGATAGTTTAGTTCAAGTTTGATTCAGAAAGTCGGAGAACCAGGAGAGCTGATGGTGTAGCTCCCCTCTGAATACTGTCAAGCTCAAGCCCCAGGAAGAACTGATGTATTTCAGTTCAGTGCCAAAGGCAGAGAAAGACTTTGTGCCAGATTGAAGGGAATCTGGCAGGAAAAACTCTCAGACTTGTTGTTCAATTCAAGCCTTCAACAGATGAGATGAGGCTCACCCACATTAAAGAGGGCAACTTGCTTTATTCATTTTACGGAGTTAAATGTTAATCTTGGCACGGTGGCTCATGCCTATAATCCCAGCACTTTGGGAGGCTGAAGTGAGAGGATTGCCTGAGACTGCAGGTTCCAGACCAGCCTGGGCAATTTGGCAAGACCTCATCTCTACAATAAATCAAAAAATTAGCTGGGCCTGGTGGCACGTGCCTATAGTTCCAGCTCCTTAGAAGGCTGAGGTGGAAGGATCGCCGGAGCCCAGCAGGGCGAGGCTGCGGTGGCCATGAGCATGCCACTGCACTCCAACCTGGGCACAGAGTGAGACTCTTACTCAAAAAATTAAAAAATAATAACAAAAATGTCAATCTCATCTAAAACAGCCTCACAGAAACACCCAGAATAAAGTTGGACCAAATATTTGGGCACCCTGTGGCTCAATCAAGATTAGTCATCACAGGAAGGTTAGCGGAGAAGCCAGGAGACCAACGAAGAGGCTCCTGCAGTAGTCTAGGAGAGAGTTGGTGGTGGCTTGAACCAGGGTGATAGGGCATGGAGGTGGGGAGAAGTGGTCGTATTCATGGAGGAGGGGACTGGGAGGGGTTACACCTTTAGTTTTGGAAATTGTCAAATAGATAAAAAAGTAGAGGAAGGCTGAATCTCCATCTCAGCCTTAGCTATTCATATTCAGCAAAATTGTTTTGTTGATGGTGTGCCTCTCTCCCTATCCCTCCCCCAAGCTCCACGACCTCCACTAGATTATTTTGACCCAGATCTTATCATTTCTGAATTCTGGATGTTTGTTTAGTGTTGAATCAACAGGATTTCCAGGTGGATTGGATGCAGTGTAGAGAGAAAAGCCAAGGATGATTCCAAGGTCTTGGACTGAGCAACAAGAAGGACTCAGAGAAAATCCCTTTGATGTTTTCGTTTTTCTCCCTGCCAGGGACTGAGAACTGCTGAGTGCTTGGGGGTGAGTGTGGGGCTTTGGAGATTGTCCACCTTGTGGTTTGGGATTTAATTCACTTTTCTTTCTTTCTTTTTTTTTTTTTGAGTTGGAGTCTCACTCTGTCACCCAGAC
>NW_007233303.1:0-9090 GCF_000164805.1 Carlito syrichta | reverse complement strand
CCACTGCACTCCAGTCTGGGCGACACAGTGAGGCTCCAACTCAAAAAAAAAAAAAAAATGCAGCCTGAGATAGCGTGCCTTTTTGGCCCTTTGTATACGGCTGGCGCATGCTGTTTATGGTTTGAGGGCAGTGCCGTTGAGCAAATCCTCTTATTGCGCAAATCCCCTCGCGGGGCCACAGTCTGAGTTTAAATCCTCCGCTTCGAGTTACAGGCCAGAGTAAAACTACATTTCCCTAGGGCCTTCGCGGCGCCCACCTTTTCTCCCGCCCTTCCGGTCTCTCGCTCAGGCCCCGCCCCCGCACTCCGCGCTGACCAATAGCGGTCCACCTCCCACTCCCGGCGTAACACAGGATGAGGGCGGGAACGTTTCTGTCGCCCAGGGGGCTCGGTCTGCGGCCCGGGCTTGGGTTTTGGAATCGGAGCAGCAGATTCATCGGGGCAGCGCGGCAGCAGCTAATCCGGTTTAGGTCAAGATTTGGAGGAACGGGTTCGTCACTAATCAAGAGAGGCCGTTAAGAAAGACGGCATTAATCTCCAGGCGCTCCTCCCGCCCGGTCCCACCTTCGGCCTGCTCCTCCAGGAAATGAATCTGCTGCCGGACCTCGAGAGTCCAGTGACTCGGCAGGAGAAGATGGCGACCGTGTGGGATGAGGCTGAGGTGGGCCCCGGGCGAGCTGGGGGTCCTTGAGCCGGGGCTAGCGGGAGGCCCCTTGGCAGGAGAGGAGGGCATGCCGGCAGGCCATTGTCTGGCCCGGTCTCGGAGGCGGGGTCGCTTGGGATATGGGCGGGGGTCCTGACTCGTTCATCCTGATTTTATGGACCGAGGAAACAGGCTGTGCGCGGGTTCGGAGAAGGCGGGCTGCCTGCCCGGGTTAAAAATAAGTAAGCACGTGTGTAAATCAATTGTTTTCCAACAGCAAGATGGAATTGGAGAGGAAGTGCTCAAGATGTCCACAGAAGAGATCATCCAGCGCACACGGCTGCTGGACAGTGAGATCAAGGTGGGCGACCGCCCCTCTGCGAGCAGCGGAGCCCCCACAGGACGGGCCCCGGCGACCCCAGTCGCCTCTCCTACTTCCGTCTCGACCTGGGGGAGGCGTGGGACTTGTGGTTCTCTTCTCGGAGCAGGAAAAGGGAAAACTAAGCTCCTGGAGGAACAAGAGAGTCGGCGGGGTGGGGGAACCAGGCCTGAAATGAAAAGATGTCAGACTGTCTTTCCCAGAAATAACTTTTTTTTTTTGAGTCGAAGTCTCACTCTCACCCAGGCTGGAGTGCAGTGGCAAGCTCTCGGGCCACCGCAGCCTTGACTTGCTGGGCTCAGATGAGCCTTTGCTTCAGCCTTCTAAGTAGCTGGAGCTACAGGCTCACACCACTAAGCCTGGCTAATTTTTTTGATTTATTGTAAGAGAGGAGATCTCGCCGTGTTGTCCAGGCTGGTCTCAAATCCGCGGGCTCAGGCAATCCTCTAGTCTTTGCCTCCCAAACTGCTGGGATACAGGTGTGAGCCACAGGCACCCAGCAAGAACGTTTAAGTATTTCTCTAAAGAATACTTTTACTTGGGCACAGTGGCTCATGCTCCCCCGCCCCATAGTAAAACACCCAGCCCTTACTAAGAGGCAGACCTTAAAATCTGTATTTGCTTGACTCAAAGACCCGCTCTTTTCCCAGTACTACAACTCCTTCACCAGAAGGTTTCCATATTGTCCTCCTGTTCTGACTTTCGCAGGATGTGGACACAGTCAGGCTTGGTCTTCAGAGAGTCTCAGAGCTGGGTGAACAGATGCAGGAGGGTCCCCTGGGCTGCCTGGACCTCACCAGCCACAGGGCCCTAGCATAAGCCGTGCCACAGCTGAACGTGTTCTCATCCTCTTGTCCCAGATCATGAAGAGTGAAGTGTTGCGAGTCACGCATGAACTCCAAGCCATGAAGGACAAGATCAAAGAGAACAGTGAGAAAATCAAAGTGAACAAGACCCTGCCATACCTTGTCTCCAACGTCATCGAGGTGTGTGTGTATGTGGAGGGGAAGAGAAGGGGGGTCAGCAGGCCTGGGGACAGGCTGGGGTGGGACCTTTGGGGAAAGAGTGGGTGGAGGTTTTTAGGCCAAATTGCATGTTAGAGCTCCACCTTCTGGGGTCCTTTCATGGGGAAATATAGGGCCTACAAAGGCCTTGGAGGCCCTACATGTTTCCTTTTCTGTTGATTATTTCTCCTGGGGGTAGATAAGCCCTGTACAGAGAAGAAGCACCCATTCAGAGATCTGAGCAATCACTGCACTTACCTGCCACACCTTTGCTGGGCTCAGGGCTATTTGGAGAAGGGAGGTAGGGATGGCCAGCCCTACAGATGTTAGGAACTACCTCAGGATGCACTGGGCTCTGAGGAGTTCAAGGGGCTGAGCTTTTTCCCTTCCCAGCTTCTGGACGTTGATCCCAATGACCAAGAGGAGGATGGTGCCAATATTGACCTGGACTCCCAGAGGAAGGGCAAGTGTGCAGTGATCAAAACCTCAACGCGACAGGTGAGGTTGTCTCAATTATAGGAGAATGGAGGAGGATGAGAAGTGGATGTGGGACCCTTATTGAGGACCCACGCTGAGACTACCTGGAATCTTTCCTGCAGACATACTTCCTGCCGGTGATTGGGTTGGTGGATGCTGAGAAGCTGAAGCCCGGAGACCTGGTGGTGAGTAGAGCCTGAATCCAAACAGGGCTTCTCCAGCCAGGTTTCTCCTGCTGACTGGCTGAGCCCCTGCCCCAGCTCCGGTTTCCTGTCATCTCTGACTCTCAGCAGCCCAGAGAGTCTGGGATCTTGTCTACTTGTTTTTTGATTTTTGTGTTGTCAGACCTGTATCTCTCACTCCACACACACCTTTCATCCACCCAGTTAGGTCTTGAGCTGGGATAAATCTGAAACCCGTGCTATGTCCACAGGGTGTAAACAAAGACTCCTATCTGATCCTGGAGACTCTACCCACGGAGTATGACTCACGAGTGAAGGCCATGGAGGTGGACGAGAGGCCCACAGAACAATACAGTGACATCGGGGGATTGGACAAGCAGATCCAGGAGGTGAGGGAGGCATGAAGCTGCCTGCAGGCTTGCCAGGCTTTCGGTTTCCCCACATTACCGACCACAGTTCATCTCCCTAATGTACCTCTTACCCTCAAGGCATCCTAGGGAGGAAAAGAAGGGTGAATGGGACGGGTTAGGAGACTGAGGTCCAGAGAGCTTGAATGACTTGACTTACCCACAGTCACTGAAAGTGAGGGCCAGAGCGAGGACTGGAATGCTGGCTCCTGGTTCTTGGCCTAATGTCTTTTACCATATCCTGCTGTTCCTCAAGAGGCCATAGTCAACCTTGATGGCGTGGGCATTGTGTTCCCTTGATATGGGGGAGCAAAGGGTGTGTCCCTGAATTGAAGAAGGGGTGCACATGGAGGCTGGAGTCATCAAGGGTGGGGCTGTAGGAACCCTCGGGACTTCATTTCCTTACCCAGGACTTCTTCCTGGCAGCTGGTAGAGGCCATTGTCCTGCCAATGAACCACAAGGAGAAGTTTGAGAACTTGGGAATCCAACCTCCGAAAGGGGTGCTGATGTATGGGCCCCCAGGGACGGGGAAGACCCTGCTGGCCCGGGCCTGTGCCGCCCAGACGAAGGTGAGCGCTGGGGGAAGGAGGAGGAGTTGAGGCAGGAGCTGAAGCTCGCCAGGCCAGACGGGGCCTCTGCCTCGGCCTGACCCTGCCACCTCTGCCCGCAGGCCACCTTCCTAAAGCTGGCTGGCCCCCAGCTGGTGCAGATGTTCATTGGGGATGGAGCCAAGCTGGTCCGCGATGCCTTTGCCCTGGCCAAGGAGAAAGCTCCGTCAATCATCTTCATCGATGAGCTAGACGCCATTGGCACCAAGCGGTGAGAGGGTACTGGAGGCTTCCCTGGGGTCTCCAGCAGGGGGCCCTCGACTCTGAACTCTGCTAAATTCCAGCTCTTTCCCACCCTGCCCCTTCCTTCCCCGGAACAGTGGCCTCTACTCTTGTGGTTCTGCCTCCCCAATTCTCTCCTAACAAATCACCTTTTTCCCCCTTCCGTCTGTTCTCACATATGCTAGTATGTTCCTTTCAAAACAGATCTGGCCTTCTCGCTCACATGTACCCACAGTTCCTCACACAAACTGATCCTGTTAAAAAAAAAAAACCCTGCCTCCCGGTCCTTGCTGTTGCCCCTTGGGGTGAATGCTGGACTCGCTGTGGCCTGCAAGTTTCCATGCACGGCCGCTCCTTTGCCCCTCCAGCCTCATTTTGTACCTGCCTCCTGCCTCCCTTGCCCTGCACTCCCTTCACAGTGTCCCCTGATTTCAGGCCATCTCAGCTCTTCCCTGTCCACTGGTCGGTTACTCAGCCCTGTGTGATTTTAGCTTTCAGAGCTCAGCCTCAGGGATGCTTCCTTGGGGATGCCTGCCCAGACTCTCCCTTAAGCTGCAAGTCTGGGCCAGATCCTTGTATTTGTAAGCTTCAGCTCAGTTTACAGTCGCACATTCATCAGAGTGACAGCCCAGGCGGTGGCTCCTTTTGCTGTTTTATCCTCAACGTGATACCTGATCCCAGTAGCCTCTCCAGTCTCTGGATGCTGCAGTCCACAGTTAGTGGCTCCTTTTTTTTTTTTGAGTTGGAGTCTCACTCTGTTGCCCAGACTGGAGTACAGTGGCTGCTCCCGGCCACTGCAGCCTCGACCTGCTGGGCTCCAGCGATCCTTCCGCCTCAGGCTTCCGTGTAGCAGGAATTACAGGCACGCGGTATCATGCCCAGCTGATTTTTTTACTTATTGTAGAAATGAGGTCTTGCCAAGTTGCCCAGGCGGGTCTCAAACTCGCGGGCTCAGGCAGTCCACTCACCTCGGCCTCCCAAAGCGCGGGATGACAGACTGAGCCACCGAGCCTGGCTTAGTGGCTTACTTTGTGTGCCGTTCCCTGGGCTGGAAGCTCCATGTTGAGCTAGCCATTTCACTGCCCTGGACAGGTTGAGTCAGGCTTCCTGTGGGTGGAGAAGGGGACAGCTCTGCCCAGACTGCAGCCTCACCAGTGACTCCGGCCTCCTGTGTGCCCAGCTTTGACAGTGAAAAGGCCGGGGACCGGGAGGTGCAGAGGACAATGCTGGAGCTTCTGAACCAACTGGATGGCTTCCAGCCCAACACTCAAGTGAAGGTGAGTGTCATCCCGTCCCAGATGAAGAAAACAAGGCTCAGAGGTCAGGGGACTGTCTTGGGTCACCAGCTGACGAGTGGTGGAGCTGGAATTTGAGTTGGGGTCTGTCTTCACCGTCCCCCGTGGCTCACCCACATCCTGGGCTGCCTCTGCCTTCCGTGTCCGTCGTGGGGCCTTTTTGCAGATGCTTTGCTCCTCGGTTCCAGCGGCTGTCTCCGTGTCCTCAGGTCATTGCAGCCACTAACAGGGTGGACATCCTGGATCCCGCCCTGCTCCGCTCGGGCCGCCTGGACCGCAAGATCGAGTTCCCGATGCCCAACGAGGAGGCCCGGGCCAGGATCATGCAGATCCACTCGCGCAAGATGAACGTCAGGTGGGCAGGGCCGCGTGCCAGGCACCGAGCGTGGCGTCGGCAGCAGGGCCTCCCCGGTCCCCGCCCCCCCACCACGCCCTGCCCCTCGCCGCACACGGCCTGTTCCTCGCCTCAGCCTCCGCTTCTCCCGCTGCCCTGTCTAGACAGAGACTCGCGCTAGGGCACAAGCCCCAGTGCTGGGTGCTCTGCCTCTTAGGCACCCCTTGCCCATCCAAAAGGCGCACAGGCCGCAGGCACTCCGCTTTCTCGCCTCCCGTACCCCGGCCTGTGTGTGCAACCCCAGCATGGCATGGCAGGCCCAGGTGGACCTGGGCTCAGATCTGCCTGACTTCAGCAGGCGGCGTAACTTCTCTGAGCCAGTGTTCTTTTCTGGCTCTGAGGGACAGTAGCACCGATTTCACAGGGCCATGGCAAGGATTAGGTGTGACAGCGTCAAGCACGTGATGAGGACAGCAGGGGCACTCTGCCTGGAGAGCGGGACCCGTCTGCTTGCTTGCATCCCCCTGCTCCCCTGAATCAGAACCTGGAGTCTCTGGCTGCAGAGACCTCAGGACTAACCTGGTCTAACCTGCTTCAGCCTGCCCCTTCCTTGATGCCCCTCATTTTTCTTTCCTCTAGAAGGAAACAAGGCCCAGTGGTTAAGGGACTTGCTCTGGTCACAGGGTGCCTTGACTCTGCCGCTTGGCAGGGGCATGGGAGGACATCTGCCTCCCATCCCCTCCCCATAAGCAACTGAGCCTGTGCGTCTGTCCCCTCCCCAGTCCTGACGTGAACTACGAGGAGCTGGCCCGCTGTACTGATGACTTCAATGGGGCCCAGTGCAAGGCCGTGTGTGTGGAGGCGGTGAGTGGGCAGGTGGGGCGGTGGGGTGCTTCGTGCCTTCTTGCCCTTCCCTGGCCGGGGTGTTTGGTGGAGATTGCTTGGGGGAGGAGGCCGAGAACGCCCAAGCCTCCGGGAGCTGGGCTAGGGGTACAGGGAGGCATCTGGACTCTGTTCTGGCTGCAGGGTATGATCGCACTGCGTAGGGGTGCCACGGAGCTCACCCACGAGGACTACATGGAGGGCATCCTGGAGGTGCAGGCCAAGAAGAAAGCCAACCTGCAGTACTATGCCTAGGGGCGCTCCAAGCCCGCGCTGCCCACTGATGCTGAAAATGTGTAATAAAGAGGGTTTGGAGTCCCTGCCACCTGTCTCACCTGCCCCGGGCTCTGAGTGGAGGGGTGAGGGCATGTGCAGGAAGCCCCTTCCCTGGGTGCTGCAGCCTGGAAACCCCTGGGGCAGCCGTGGGCTCCAAACCAGTTGTCACAGTGAGGCCCTCGGAGGAGTGTGGTGCTGCAGCTGTTGCCTGGGCCTTCAGGGCCTCCTCCACCCAGCCCTCCCCTCCGTCCACTGCTCCTCCTTTCTGAGCTTTGGAGGCTTGGGGCCCTGCAGGTCCCAGATGGAAGGCCTGAGTGGAAGCCAGCCTCTCCCGGCTACGGTTTGGTGTCCGGTACTAGTCCTTCCTCGTAAGGCCAGGCTTTGGGTCTTTGGTCCTTGAAAGCCCTCCCTATTTCCTGGCCCCAAGCCTCCTGTTTCCCCACAGGCCCTCACTGGTCTTCTTGGCCCGGGTCTTCTGGCCAGAAAGTGAGCCTGGGGCAGAATCTGCCCAGAGCCTTCCTAGGCCTGATCTTCGGTCATGCTGTGTCCACCCACCACCTACCCACCGCATTCTGCCAGCTGCCCACTCCTGTCAGGCCCGCTTCCTGCAGGACTCAGTGGAGGCGTGTAGCTCTCCTTAGTGTAGCTCTCCTGTGCACCACCACCTCCCTTCCCAGCCAGCGTGGGCACCATTCACGGGGGGGTCTCACTCTGGGCCACGTGCCATACAGAGCTTTGTGCATAATTGTATCCACTTATCAGGATAATCACCAATGGGTATTCCCATTCTGTAGATGCGCCTGGGCTGAGATCACTCAACTATTAGGTGGCACAGCTGGAAGTCAACCCCGGGCTGGGAATGAAGCCAGACTTCTCTCCTGGGCTGCCTTCCAGTGGCTTTGGCAGCCCCCAACCAGCCTTTCATAGCGATGGCCCTTCAGAGCTCTCCGCTAGCTCTTACTTTCTCCTGGCAAGTGTCCCTACCTCCTCCCTCCTTTCCCCTCTCCAAGTGGACATGAGCACGGCAAGCTCCTGACCAACCTCCGTCTGGAAGGCAGCTCCTTTCTGATTCCAACGTCCTGCAGGCTGGCCTCGCCTACCCCAGGAACCCAGCAGCACAGCCCCTGAAGTGCTGCTGGTTCTGTCCCCTGCCCTGGACTCAGCTGCCCCCACTTTTTTGTTCCTCTTCTTTGTTCTAAACAGACAGGGCATTCGCTCCTGGCCATGATACCTGAGCTCCCCCGTGGGCACCACCCCCACTCCATGTTGGTTTCCTCATCTGTAACGTGGGTCCCCCTGCCTCCCTCCACAGCCTGACTGACGCTTACCTGTGCCCATCCGCCACCTCACAGGGCTTGGCCTCCCAGCTAGCAACCCTGAGCACCTGCTGAGGTGAGGGGTATCAGCAGGGACAGCGCTGGGTTCATTCCTCCCATCTTGGGGCTGGGCTCGTCAGGTCCTGACAGTTATATTACTGGTTATATCACAACTAGGTGAAGCAGATATGCAGTCCCCGTTTTTGTTTCCCTTGGAGTTGGAGTCTCCCTCTGTCGCCCAGGCTGGAGTGCAGTGGCATGCTCATGGCCACCACAGCCTCGACCTGGGCTCAGGTGATCCTTCCGCCTCAGCCTTCCAAATAGCTGGAACCACAGGTACACGCCACCATGCCCGGCTACTTTTTTTGATTTACTGTAGAGATGAGGTCTTGCCAAGTTGCCCAGGCTGATCTCGAACCCATGGGCTCAGGCAAGCCTCTCACCTTGGCCTCCCAAAGTGCCAGGATTATAGGCGTGAGCCACTGCGCCTGGCCATGCACTCACTGTCCTTTTTAAAGAAATGTTTTGCTGATGGAAATCCTGAAAGCCCAAGCACGCACTAGCAGCTAAAGATGTCGCTGATTGGGTTTCACACCCAGGCACCAGAGTTGGCCAAGGGGCTACTGAAGGAAACAGCGCCCACCCCCCTTCCCTGTGCCTGATGTTCTTACTAGTTGGCACATTCAGGGGAGGGTGTATGATTTAGAACTGGAATCCCATATTTTCTGATGAATGATAATTTCATGGAGGCTAAATCTGGAGATGATCTGGTGGGTGGAGCTCCCTTCCTGGCAAAATTATTATTATTATTATTATTTTGAGTTGGAGTCTCACCCTGTCACTCAGACTGGAGTGCAATGGCCACTCCCGGCCACCGCAGCCTTGACCTGCTGGGCTCCAGTGATCCTTCCGCCTCAGCCTTCCAAGTGGCTGGAACTACAGGCGTGAGCTACCACACCCGGCTCGTTATTTATTTATTGGAGAGATGAGGTCTCACCAAGTTGCCCAGGCAGGTCTCGAACCTGCAGGCTCAGGCAATCCACTCACTTCAGCCTCCCAAAGGCA
>NW_007233302.1:333325-395589 GCF_000164805.1 Carlito syrichta | reverse complement strand
TAAAGAAAACATTTCTTCTCTTCTGCCCCACCCCCACCCCTCGTGCTTCAAATCGCAAAACCTCAGCGTTTCCCGAACTGCCTTATTCATATACGAAGCTGCGGATTTGGGACACCTTACCCTCCTCCCCCCCTTACCCTCACCAGCTAGAGGGAAGCGGGGGGGGGGCGGGGGGAGGCGATTTCCCTGCCGATCTTTAATTTTTCCTCGACTGTCTTGGGAAAGCACAGTCGTTCACGGGACCGCACGGAGCACGTTTGGGGAAGGGATCGGCCCAGTGCCAGGCAGTGCTCGATGCTGTCATTCTCGCCAGATCCCGGCCCTCCCCGAATCCGGTGCTTCTCGCCGGACTTGGCTTTTCCCGAAGGGGTCTGGCCCCTTCCATCCCCACCCCAGCAGGGCCTAAGTAGCCCGGCGCGGCTTTCGGTGCCCTCCCGGTCCCCGGACTCTGTGGGAGAAGGTGCTTTGGGGTGTAAAAGGCGGCATTTACATTTTAATGACTTTCGACCTTTTTTTCCCACCAGTAGGGCTGCTCTCCCCTCCCCTTTTTTCCTCTAGCCAGTTTGTTTAGGATGGGAAATCTCCCAGAACCCAGGAGCAGCGTCTCTAGATTTATTTTGTGAGACATTAATAAGATAGGGGAGGGGAGGGTTCTCACGCTGAGAAAAGAGAAAACTATCTCGTCTGTCTTCATATAATTACGCAAAAAGCCTGAACTATGTACAGAATAATTGCTTTGACTTCTTGAGAACACATGAAAGCTCCCTTCCCCGATATAACGTTAACTGAGGAGCAAGGTGATATCAGGGGAATTTTTTTAAAGGGTCCTGTTTCATACTAGCTCAGTGTTTTGAAAACTGCTTAACGTCTGCCGTAAATAGTTATAGATCGTTACATCCAACGGTACAACTTTTGAAAGTTTAGATAAATGTTAAAAATTTTAAGTCTGCATTTAGACTATAATTATATGCTCTTTTAATGGTAGTCAAATGTATCATCCAAACCAAACAGTAATTATTCCCAGGTCTTCCTGGATTGCCACACCCACCAAATCTTAAAATGAAATGGGTAAACTTTCCTTGTTCCTATTTAGATCTAAAAACCTTTAAATTTGCATGCACACACTAGGATACCTGTGAGAAAAATAAGGGGAAGTCTCCAGCCTTTCAAAATGGTTCCAATTTTAAAGTTTGGCCAGAGTAGTAAAAACAAGATTCCAGCAAAATGTTGACTTTGTACAGTGATTGAAATTAGGGATCAAGGTGAGAGGGGTACCAAATGTGACACTATCAACTAGCTACAAATTTCTGACTTCCTCCATGCACCACATATCACCACCTAGAAACCTAGCACTGATCTTTCCTATAATTTTTGGTGCTTTGAGTCATTTTTCCTTTAATCTTTTATGTAATATCAGACTGTCATTGTGCATCTGCATATGGACACACTGTTTTTTAAGAAAAAGACAATCAAAGGGTATGCTTGACTGAAAAGGGTGCCATGTGTAATACCAAGTCTCCAGAAACCTCTAACTGTATGGAATTACTACCCAAGTTTCTGAGTCTTAGACGTGGTTACAACTCTAGTTCTGGCTTTGGTGCTGTTGAATCTGGTTTTATATTACTGCACAGAGGCATATGTCAAATACCAGGCTACCACAGGCTCTGAATTGTCTTCATGTGATTTCCGTAGTGACACACAGGAGACTTGTGTTTCCTCTGAGGTTGCTTCTAGACTGAAAAACTCCAGTTACCATTTGCAGGCTCTTTTTTCCCTCTTCACTGGGACATAAGCCCTGCGGTGACTTCGTGCTCGCAGTTTCATGACAACTTCAGCGACTCTTACACCAGTGCTTTACAGATCACTACTTCCACATAATGCTTCTGGGAATGGCCTCCGTCACACTTCAGCTCCCATGCCACGTTCATATGAAGGATCCACTCTGAAATTGGGCATTTCCTCATTGGGCATCCACGTGACAGACATGAATGTGTACAGACATACACTGGCAGAAATATTTCAACCTCTATGCCGCTCATCATATAAGTATTTATTTTATTTTATTTTTTTCGAATTGGAGCCTCACTCCGTCACCCAGGCTGGAGTGCAGTGGCACGCTCACGGCCACCGCAGCATCGACCTGCTGGGCTCAGGCGATCCTTCTGCCTCAGCCTTCCAAGTAGCCAGAACGATTTTTTGATTAATTGTAGAGATGAGGTCTTGCCAAATTGCCCAGACTGTTCTCAAACCCATGGGCTCAGGCAGTCCTCTCACCTTGTTCTCCCAAAGTGCCGGCATTACAGGCTTGAGCCACCGCGCCGACCGGCCCATCATATATTTATTGAGCACTTAACTGCACATGCAAGAACTTTTCTTCTTTTCTGGGGACATTGTTGTTTTTCATTTCTATAAAAATGAATAAATAAAACATTCCTATTTACAAATGTTTATGATAGACATGTATTGGGCTGACTCTGATAGGATTTCAGATCCATCAGTATGTGAATATATTCACATGTTTATGGCGCTGTTTGTGAGATAGACATAAAAAAGTGAGAATGTAACCTTGAGAATAAGGCAGAAGCTGGTGTTCTCTCAGGCTTGTAAATATTTGTTATGGAATATTTATTGGAGAGCTGGGGTTAGAAATTGGTTTGTCTAAGTTCTTCCCAGGTGTTTCCAGATGTTTGAAGTCAGAAAAAAAATCCTGTGATCTGAGATCACTGGTCCGCTACAAGAGCCCTGTAGGTGACATAGTAGAAAGTTTTTTAACCAGCCTTCATTTAGCTGACTCATCCAGTAACAACAGATACTGGCCATTGTGTGGTGTGGTATGTGACATGCAGAGGGATGGATGCCACAGCGTGACAAATGCTGGGGCTAGTGGCTGATGTGCACCTGCATACTTCACCAGGTGAGTTGTGGGTCCCATGAGAATCCATTTCACTTGTTCCCAAAACTTGATTTCACCTATTATAACTGTCCTTGTAAAATTTAATGAGATATTATTCCATTGGTTATTAAATTAATAAAACATGAGTAAGTAAGTGGCTGCGAAAACAAAGTTGTTCCAGTGGGCTGGGCACGGTGGCTTATGTCTATAATCCCAGCATTCTGAGAGGCCGAAGCAGGAGGGTTGCTGGAAACCAGGAGTTTGAGATCAGCCTTGACAACAGAGCAAGACCTTGTCTCTACAAAAAATTTTTAAAATGTAGTTGGTGTGGTGGCACACATGCGAGTCCCAGCTACTCGGAAGGCTGAGGCTGAAGAATCGCCTGAGCCCACGTGATCGAGGCCGCTGTGAGCCACGAGTATGCCACTGCACTCTAGCCTGGGCGACAGAGTGAGACTCCAACTGAAAAGAAAAGATTGTTCCAATGAAAATGAAGTTAAATGCCCTGAGAGAGACTCAATGAAGATGAGGCACTGAAAAAAAATCTCTATCAAATTAGTTGTGTGTATGAGCATTGTAAAATATTGGAAAGAAAGAGTTCAAGTCTAGAAGAATTTACTTTGCAAGTATGTATCAGTGCTCACTTTGATTTATTTTTTATTTATTTTTATTTATTTATTTTTTTGAGTTGAAGTCTCACTCCATCGCCCAGACTGGAGTGCAGTGGCCGCTCCCGGCCACCGCAGCCTCGATCTGCTGGGCTCCCGCGATCCTTCCGTCTCAGCCTTCCGAGTAGCCGGAATTACAGGCATGCACTACCACGCCCGGCTGATTTTTTGATTTATTGTAGAGATGAGGTCTCGCTGCCCAGGCGGGTCTCGAACCCGCGGGCTCAGGCAATCCACTCACCTCAACCTCCCAAAGGCGTGGGATTACAGGCTGAGCCACCGAGCCTGGCTTCACTTTGATTTAAATAAACTAAAATTTAAAACTGTAGACAGTGATACCTGTGAGAAAGATACATGGAACTCTAACAGTAAGTAGGCCCACACTCTAAAGACTAAGGCCCTACAGCCAAATGTTGGCCAGAAAACACTCCAAGTCAACCAAAATAAACTCTGTTATTTATATGTTTTAAGCTAAAGCAAATTATTTAAGATATACGTGTGATTGCTGTTTGTTTACAAAACATCTAAGCATTTTGTATTTGCAAGTACTTAAGATCAGAAACGACATTTTGTGATAAATAATGAAAACCACTTGAATTGGAATTTTAATTTTTTTTCTTTTTTTTCATAGAGATGGCAGTCTTGCTTCATTCCCCAGGCTGGTCTCATACTACTGGGCTCAAGCAATCGTCCCACCTCAGCCTTCCCAAGTGCTGGAATTACAGGTATGAGCCACCATGCCCGACCTGGGATTTTTATATTTAAGAATACAACAATTTATTAAATTTGCTCTGTCTCACAGCAAAGTTTTGCTCATTTTACAACCCTGCACTGAATCTTTGACTTCTTTTTTTTTTTTTTTTTTTGAGTTGGAGTCTCACTCTGTCGCCCAGACTGGAGTGCAGTGGCTGTTCCCGGCCACCGCAGCCTCGATCTGCTGGGCTCCGGCAATCCTTCCACCTCAGCCTTCCAAGTAGCCAGAACTACAGGCGTGCGCTACCACGCCAGGCTGATTTTTTGATTGATTGTAGAGATGAGGTCTCGCTGCCCAGGCAGGTCTCGAACCCGTGGGCTCAGTCAATCTACTCACCTCAGCCTCCCAAAGGCGCGGGATTACAGGCTGAGCCACTGAGCTGGCTTGACTTCTTTATATTAGCCATTTTATAGGTTGCTGCTTTGTGATGCATATCAAAGTATTTTTTTTCCATGTGATTTTTGTGGCTTAGTTAGAGCTATCATTTTTGCAGAAAATATTTGAAGAGTTCATGTTTTCCCAAGGTCCTCCTGTAATATTTAATTATTTTCTGTGGATTAGTTTCCTTGTCGGTTTTCTCTTCCTGTGTCTCAACTTCCTTGTCCAACTCTGCTGAATCCTGTATTTGCAAGGTTTTGCATGCATCCAGAGAGGTTCAGTACCACTTGTTGTGGCTGTGTTCACATCTGCATCTTTTGCAACATTACACCTTCACTTTGCAATTGATTTGTCTTGTTTTGGGCCAGTGCTGCTAAAGAAGTCTACAAAACTGGCATCCACTAGAGGAATGCCATTCAAAAAAATACAAGTCACATAAGTAATTTTAAATGTTCTAGTAGGCACATTTAAAAATGGGTGAAATTAATTTCAATAATATATTTTATTTTATGACATATCCAAAATATTTTTGCTACTTCAATCAGTATATAAAATATTACTAATGAGATATTTTATATTGTTTTGGATTAGATCTTGAAAATCCAGTGTGAATTTTACACTTCAAAAACATTTCTACCGTCTTAATTTGGGCTAGCCACATTTTAAGTACTCAAAAGCCACATGTAGCTAGTGGCTAGTATATTGGCCAGCATGGTCCTAGAATTACAGAACCTAACTCCTACCAGTGTAATTAGGTCAGATTAATATATAAGAAAAATCATTTACATGTGTATGTTTAAGAAATAGAGAAAGAACATAAGAAATATGAATTACAGTCACTCACTGCATAACAATGTTTCAGTCACTGAGGGACCACATGTATGATGGTGGTCTCATAAGGTCATAATGCCATATTTTTACTGTATATTTTCTATGTTTAGCTATGTTTAGAGACACAAATACTTCCCATGTGTAGTAGTTGTATATTCAGTATAGTAACATGCTGTACAGGTTTGAAGCCTAGGAGCCTAGGCATGTAGCCTAGGCTATATCATCTAGGGTTATGTAAGTATCGTCTATGATCTTACAATGACAAAATCACCTAATGATGCATTTCTCAGAATCTATCCCCCTCATTAAGAGATGCATGACTATAGTAACATATAACAAAGTAAATTTGTCTTTCTACCTCTAGTAGCCACCTTTTCAGATACATGTGAGTCACCACTGTCAGTTACCTTTCTCAACTACCATTCTTATTGTGTCTACTCTCCTCAAATTCCTTAATGGTTCTCCATTGCACAGAGTATAGTATTCACATTCTTTGATTCCTTCAACAGACATTAAGTGCATTACTTCCTATGTGCTGGACACTATGCAAGACCTAGGAATACCTTAAAGATCAAAGTAGACATGCCTTCTCCCTTCATGGGATTCCCAGTCTATTACCTCCCTCTGCTTTCCACCATCTGGTGTTCAGTTCTTACCAGAACGTATTCTATCCTGAGGCCTGGTCTCCAGCCACAGATATCTGTTCCCTCTGATCGGGAACATGCCATGCTTGCTTTCCTCCATGCTTTCACCCAACTTCTCCTCTTCTCCTGAAAACACTTCCTTAAATTCACTTCACCCCCAAAACCACCACCCCTGGGCCAAGGCCATTCCTAACATTTGCAGGGCCAGGGCCTAGGATATAGATGGAGGTCCATACGACATTTTCAGTTAGTTAAATGTTAAAATGTAAGCCAACAGAAAATAAAATTTGTTCTAGGTGACTACCTTAGAAGGTATACTTTTATAAAGACGAAATTGAATACTATATGTAAAGTTATGGTTTTTATATGACTGACACAACAAAATATCAAAGGCAATAGTATTTAATTGCTAGTATCTGGGTGTTCCATTGATGGACTGACAATGTTTAGATAGGTAATTCGTATACAGAGGGTGCCAAAAAAACATATACACATTATAAGAAAGGAAAAAAACTGTATTAAAATTGTAATACTCAATTTATACCAATAATAAAAGATGAGTACAAGTCACGTTTGATTTCTGCAGTTACAAGAGGTGCTCAGAGTGGTTACCATCAGCGCCCAGACACTTCTGATTACAGCGAACTCCTGCAGGACTTGTTGCCATGAGAGGCCTCCCAGATCTTCCCTTGTACACATCACACACAGTACCATGTCTCTCAGACTTATTATGAATGAGTGCAGTTGCTAGGTGTGTTGAAGGTTCTGTTGCATGCTCACGCCCCCATTGTCATATTTCCACAACATTCTCGAATTTCAAGCACCACTTCAAAATGGTGTTGTGCTTCGCAAATGACACCCGTGCTTCTGCCATTTTCTTTGACTGTCTTGCCTATCACATGGTGATGCTAGCATTCATTTGATTAAGTGCCAACTTTTGAGCGAACATCATACCACACATTGCTACTGTAATTCAATTCAACTTCGAAAAGTAATACGTGGATAACATCTCTTAAACTGTGAATACATTGTTTTGGCATCCCGGTATGTTTTTTATGAAATTAGTTTTCTAGCTTTTATTGCAACAAAAGTACTAATTATGTTATAATTAAGGTTTTCATATAGTTTGTGTTCAATTAGTTCAAACAATCCTATTATTCTTTATTACTAAAAGGCCAAAACAATTTAAAATGCAAATTTGATGAATATCAAAATTTGAAATAAAAATTATCTAAATAAAAGTGAATTTTAAAAGCTTTTGAAAATTTGATTAGGTATTATCAAATATTTTATTAAGATAAAATTTTGCAATTCAGCATCAATATCCATATAGTTGTCAGTGTATGGAATAGTAACGTATGTCACCTGTTTTATCTAAATCTAAATAAGTAAAAATCTGTCCTACATATTGCTTAACATTGCGAAATATTCCTTAGTGTTTGTGTGCAAATGCTAATCTTGCCCATATATGTGAGTAGTTCAAGGCTCACAAAATGGGACACAAACAGATACGAGAACTTGGACACTCAACAACCAGGATTGACATGTTGTTATTCAGTAATCCATTGTGTTTCTGTGATCTCAGGGGGCAAATTTGACAAGTAAGAGCATTTGTCTCTTCTCTTGCAAAATGCTTTTCTACCAATGAGATTACCCTGACTCCGAAGCAATGTTGTTCTCCAACACCAGTAGCAGCATCAACATCCATAAACCTTTTCAATATTTGAAAGCCACAAGGCAAGGCATGTGAAGTGAGCTGAATGGTGTTGGTCACCAGGGCAGATGTTTACTGAGCCACCACTGCGCGCCAGATCCGAGCGACCAGGGCAGATGTGTATCCTTAAGTCAATTTATTTTCCCAAATTTGTGATATACAGTACGCTCTAAAATGGAAGGCAAGTGGTAGTCTCTTCCTGCCCAGGTCTGAGGGAGGTACTGCTAAGGACCTCCTTAGGGCAGGCCCTACTGTAGGTGCTGGGTGTAGAGAAAATGAGGCAACGCCCCTTTCCTCTATAAACTTAAAAAGCCTGCCTTGTGTTAGAGCCACTGTGTCTATGTCCGCTTTTCTACCAGCTTTAAACTCTTGCGAGGGGACCGTTCCATCTTCATAATCCTTGCTTCCCTGGGGTCCCTGATTCAGTGCCTTGCATGCAGTTAGGTGCTTAGGAAACCGGAGCCGATTTAGGTCAAAAAAGTTCTTAGGATTTGACCTTTAATCACAACATTATCTCCCTAACAGGGAGTTCCCTTTCTTTGAAATGAAACTACTTCTTAGCAAATTTAATTGTGCATTCACTTTAGGAAAAGGTGTGAATTTATTTCTATATATTCTATTGTTTCTTACTGGGGGTAGTTGCGAGGAGGAGTCCTGATAAAGTGGGAATCTAAAAAGCAGAAAAACAGAAGGGGAGAGTTTTGCAATGAAGCCTCAGGGAAGCTTAAGGAAGATGGGGTCGATAAACTCAGGCTTTAGAAGTACACTTCAGGGGCCTTTGTGGGGAAGAAGGGATTGCTGAAAGAATGAGGCAGGAGGTGGAACCTTAAGTGGCTTGGGGTCAGGGTGGTGCTGAGGTCATACAATAAAAAGACATTGAATTGGATAGAACCACATAGAAAGAAAAAATGCTTCCAGGCGTCTGCACCATGTGCAACACATAAAACAAATCTGAAAATTTGTAGGAAGAGGATCTGAAAAGTTTCTAGAAAACAAAGGGTGTTAAAATGTAATAATCATTTATTTATTGCATAATCATATAATTATAAACATTTATTGAACGTTTACTCTGTGCCAATACAGCAATAGATGCTTCCTGTATATTAACTTAGTTAATGTATGCAATAATCATATGGATAGGCACTATCACATCTCCATTTTACAGATAAAGAAATAGAACACAGAGAGGTTAAATAACTTAACCAAGGCTGTTCAGATATGAAGCAGTGGATGTGGGATTTGAACTTACATCCTCTGGACTCACAGTGCATTCTCTTTTTTCTTTTTAAAAAAATTTTCAAGCCGGGCTCGGTGGCTCAGCCTGTAATTCCGCCCCTTTGGGAGGCTGAGGTGAGTGGATTGCCTGAGCCCGCGGGTTCGAGACCCGCCTGGGCAGCGAGACCTCATCTCTACAATAAATCAAAAAATGAACCAGGCGTGGTAGCGCGCGCCTGTAGTTCCGTCTACTGGGAAGGCTGAGGGGGAAGGATCGCTGGAGCCCAGCAGGTCGAGGCTGCGGTGGCCGGGAGCGGCCACTGCACTCCAGTCTGGGCGACAGAGTGAGACTCCAACTCAAAAAAAAATTTTTTTTTCAATAGCTTTAAGGGGTACACATAGTTTTTGGTTACACGGTTACATTGTGTAGTGGCAAAGAGCTCTGGGGTTTCGGTGTACCTACCACCACCACCTTCATCTGTGCACATTGTACCGGATGGGTGACTTTTTGTCCCTCCCCCAATTCTCCCCTCCCCTTTCTGAGTCTCCAGTGACTATTATACCGTTCTCTATGTCTTTGCATAGCCTCAGTTTAGCTCCCACTTATAAATGAGATCATGCAGAGCTTGGCTTTCTGTTTCTGACTTATTTCACTTAGGATGATGTTCTCCAATTCCATCCAAGTTGCTGCAAAAGACATTATTTCATTCTTTTTGATAGCTGCATAGTATCTCGTTTTCATTATCCACCGAACAGTTGATAGGCATTTAGGTTTATTTCCCATCTTTGCAATTGTGAATTGTACTGCAGTGAACATGTGAGTACAGGTGTCTTTTTCATATAATGATCTCTGTTATTTTGGGTAGATACCTAGTAATGAGATTGCTGGACCAAATGGTAGATCCACTTTTAGTTGTTTGAGAAATTTCAATACCGCTTTCTACAGAGGTTGTACTAATTTAACTAATTTACATTCTCATGAATGGTGTTTAAGTGTTCCCTCTTCTCTGCAACTGCACCAGCATCTATTGGTTTTTTGATTTTTTTCAAAAAATGGCCATTCTGACTGGTGTCAAGTGGTATCTTGTTGTGGTTTTCATTTGCATTTCTCTGATAATGAGTGATGTTGAGCATTTTAAATGTTTGTTGTCCATTTGTTTATCCTCTTTTGAGAGCTATCCATTCATGTCATTTACCCACTTTTAAATAAGGTTATTTGCTTTTTTCTTGTTGATTTTTTTTTTAGTCCTTTGTAGAATCTGGATATTAATCCTTTGTCAGATGTATAACTTGTGAATATCTTCTTCCATTTTGTAAGTTTCCTATTTGCTCTATTGATGAATTCTTTTGGACAGTCCATTCTTTTAACCTCAATATGGCAATGTATATCCATTATTACTACTATGTGTAAAATATTTTTGTTGTTTTTCTATGGTTAATTATTATTATTTTTTTTTTTTGAGTTGGAGTCTCACTGTCGCCCAGACTGGAGTGCAGTGGCCACTCCCGGCCACCGCAGCCTCGACCTGCTGGGCTCCAGTGATCCTTCCGCCTCAGCCTTCCGAGTAGCCGGAATTACAGGCATGCGCTACTATGCCCAGTTGATTTTTTTATTTATTGTAGAGATGAGGTCTCGCTGCCCAGGCGGGTCTCGAACCCGCGGGCTCAGGCAATCCACTCACCTCAGCCTCCCAAAGGCGTGGGATTACAGGCTGAGCCACCGAGCCCGGCTTTAGTTATTATTTTTATAGTGAACAAAAATATTCACAAGATCTTCAGATTTCTTGTTTCAGTGCAGCTTTTATTCCCCAATGCCGTAAACTTCCTTGTTTACTAGTGCATGGTGAGATGTACAGCTTTCTCCAGGAGAAGCAGCATGACACAGAGACAAGAGGGCTTTGGTATAGCCAGGTCTGTGTCTGCAATTATTAATTAAGACAGAATGGAAGAAGATATTCACAAATCAGGGCTCTCCCACTCTCTCCCAGAGACAGCTATTGTTAAACATTGACCAATATATCAGCTCTCTTGCTCTATGGGTGGAGTTACGTGGGGATGTGTTCTATAATTGTTTCTAGAGTCTTTTCCCAGCAGGATTAGGCTATAATCACTCAAAATGCTAGTTAGCTTGGAAATACATCTTTATTGGCTATCTTCCCTGTCTCACTTCTCCACTTCTCTATCAGAGTTTCCTTCACCTCCTAAACTATTTGACTAGAATTCTATCTCAAGGTCTGCTTTTAGAGGAATGCAAAATAGGATGGAGGTTAACAATAAATTAAGTTGAAATTATCTAAAATGCATAGGATGTAGTAGGTGCTCTACAAATATAGGTCATCCCTGGGCTGACATATAATATAAAATAAACTCAACTGAGTTATTTTAGGTCAATTGATTATAATAGGAATTAAAATTATGCATTTAAAACTCACTTGTTCTTGGCTATAGTAACTAAAACAGCGTGGTACTGGTATGAGAATAGGCAGATAAATCAGTGGAACAGATTAGAGAACTCAGAAACAAAGCCACATACCTGCAACCAACTGACTGATCTTCAACAAAGTCAACAAAAATAAACAATGGGGAGGAACACTCTATTCAATAAATGGTGCTGGGAAAATTGGCTAGCCATACACAGAAGAATTAAACTGGACCCCTACCTCTCACCATGTACAATTAACTCAAGATGAATTAAATACTTAAATATGAGACCTGAAACTATAAAAACCTAGAAGAAAACCTAGGAAACACTCTTTTTAATATTGGTCTAGGCAAATAACTTACAACAAAAACCCCCAAAAGCAATTGTAACAAAAACAAAAATAGACAAAGAGGACTTAATTCACCTAAAAAGCTTTTGCACAGCAAAAGAAGCAACAGAGCGAATAGAAAACCCATGGAATGGGAGAGAGTATTTGCAAATTATGCCTCAGACAATGGGCTAATATCCAGTATCTATAAGGAACTCAAACAATTCAACATGGAAAAAAACAAACCAAAACAACAACCCCATCAAAAAGTGAGCAAAGGTCATGAATAGACACTTCTCAAAGATACACAAGTAGTCAACAAAAATATGAAAAAATGCTCAATATCCCTAATCATCAGAGAAATGTTAATTAAAACCACAATGAGATATCACCTTATAACAGAATGACTAATCGTTAAAAAGTCAAAGAACAGCCGGGCTCGGTGGCTCAGCCTGTAATCCCACGCCTTTGGGAGGCTGAGGTGAGTGGATTGCCTGAGCCCGCGGGTTCGAGACCTGCCTGGGCAGCGAGACCTCATCTCTACAATAAATCAAAAAATCAGCCGGGCGTGGTAGGGCACGCCTATAATTCCGGCTACTCAGAAGGCTGAGGCAGAAGGATCACCGGAGCCCAGCAGGTCGAGTCTGCGGTGACCGGGAGCGGCCACTGCACTCCAGTCTGGGCGACAGAGTGAGACTCCAACTCAAAAAATAAATAAATAAAATAAATAAATAAAAAATTAAAATTAAAAATATACCTGTACTCATATGTCCATTGCAGCACTATTTATTATAGCAAAATCATGGAACCAACCAACCTAAGTACTCACCAGCAATCGAATGGATAAAGAAAATGTGGTACATATACACCATGGAATACTATATAGCCATAAAAGTGAATGAAATTATGCCCTTGATAGTAACATGGATGGAGCTGGAAATCATCATCCTAAGTGACTAACTCAAAAGCAGAAAACTAAATACTGCATGTTCTCATTTATATGCAGGAGCTAAATGGCCACAAAGATGGAAGTAATAGATACCAGGGACAACAATGGGGGAAGCACATAAGAGGGTTAGGGTTCAGAAATTACCTTTTGGGTACAATGTTTACTATTTGGGGAATGTGCCACCTGAGACCAAATCCCCACCACTATACAATATGTCCACATAAAAAGCATGCATGTGTATCCCCTGAATCTAAAATAAAAATGAAAAAAATAAAACTCACTTGTCCTAAATGTACGGATCACCATCAATAACTGTTAAATGTCATTATTTCACAAATCATTTTTATCAGAATAAACAAGAACTATACATATATAAAGAGACAAATTTATCTGGAATATAGTCATTTGGAATTCAAATCTCCAGACTCTCTTTTGCTGGTAGATATAGGCTTGTAAAATTTGTAAGGTCTCTGACAACCTCTGTCTATTGATCTTCATTTTATGTACTCTCGATTTTGTTGTTTATTTTAGCTATTTGTGTTGACCTCATATTTTATGTCACCTTTGAACCAGGATCCCAGTATTATAGTAATACATTGCAGTGTTTGGAAATGTTAGAAAGCTCTTTCAGGAGTTCGCCATTACAGAGTTTATTACAAAGATATAACTTGTCTGGATTAAAAAAAATCCTTTGTGTGCCTTTATTGGTGAAATTATAATAAGAAAAAACACTTTTTTTGTTATTATATTTTAGTAGTAAATGGGATCTTATCAGACACTAGGAGTGAGAATGTTTTGAAAAAGAAAAATGTTCAGCTTTTGAAGAAAGAGCAACATGGCTTGTAGCAAAACCACCAAAGCAGGAGTCAGGAGTACCAGGCTGAAGTCCCTACTGTGTCATGGGGGCGAGTTCCCCAGTTACTTCTCTTCACTAGGCATTAGTGTCTCCATTTTCTAAGTGAGGATACTGAGTTAGGTGAAGCTTAACATCCAGTCCAGCTGTAACAGTTTGTGAAACTCTGTCACATGTAGACAAAAGCCCGTATTCAAATAATATCTGTCATTTCCTGGTCCTGTCTTAACACTTCAAGAACTATAAGACTTCTGGTCATGTCATTTCCTTGATACTCTCTTTGCTGTGTGAAAATCAGAACGATAAATCCTTCCTCTGGGGAAAATACCAACGAGCCAATAAAGTGTTTTTCTAAGGTTTCGATTTTAAGAAAAATTACTGATTTTTTATTATGGTTTACCTGCTGATTTTTAAGTGTGTCTTATGTTCAACTTACTAAAATTACACATGCAAATTAAAACAGTGAGATATATTTCCTACCAGATTGACAACATTTTAAAAGGTGGATAATGTCCAGTATTGCTGAGGACAAGAAGAAACAGACACCATTGGTAGAAGGTTAGTCTGTACCCCAAGAAGACAGAGTCTGAGAGAGAGGAACAAGATTGGGGAGAAGGGGACAGCCAGGACTGGGGAGGCTTATCCAGCTGGTTTCCACCATTATAGGCAGTTGGAGCTCAATCTTTCTGGGGCCTTCGAGGCACTGTGTAGCATATACCTCACAGCTGCACACCTGAGGAATGAGAGAGGGTAGGGTAGCATTTACCCACCAGCTCCTGTCCTCATTGAACAAGTGTTGTGCCAGGAGACGTAAACATTTCACACATCAAGCTTTACACCTATGACAAGCTGACTGGCACCCCTCACCAGGAGCAGATGTGATAGATACCGAGGCCGAGCTGGAGTGAAGTGCTGTCAGGCCACAGAGAGCTGCTGCGTGAAGCTAGGGTGTGAGGCTGCAGCCAGGGCGGAAGTAGAAGGAGGCCACGAAGATGTGAGGTGCTAAGTTAAAAAAACAAATTGAAAACAAAACAACTCAAGAGACAGGAGAAACGATCTGGGTTTTTGGACTTAGTTTAGTAGTGCCCTGCATATTCTACCTATCATTGACTTCCATCTCAAATTACAAGGAAAAATAGTTTCTAAGATGAAAAAGTAAAAGTATCATTGCAGTTACAGCTCTAAAACACATGAAATCTCTGCAGAGAGCTTTCTCCTCACAAATATTTATTGGCAATTGTGGGCTACATCTGTTGCTTCAGATGATTTAGTGGGCAGAGAATCTGCTGGGCCATGCTGTAGTAGACATGGCAGCCTGTTGTGCAGAAGCTTAAACAGAAGCATTTACTCTCCTCAATATTGTAGGGTACGAAACAAGTCGTACCCTTTCCCAGCCAGAGAGAGGCAAAATAAACTCAGAATGGCTTTTCTTTGAGAAGTGCTCCAAATGCTGGGAGAATCACAAAGCTGTCTTCTTTATTACCTAATAGATTAGTGTAAAATCTCTGAGTATTGTTTTTAGAGCTCATTAGTATATATGAAAATATTGGACAACTCATTAAAATAGGCAAATGAAGACCGTGGAAATGCATTTTTCATGTTGTTAAAATCACTTCTGGTATCTCAGAGGCTTTCAAAAATTTGTTTTATAGATTCGCCTCCTTCTTTAAAAATAGGATACTGATCACATTGGTTGAACTACACTTAAGGAAGATTTAGATTTTTAAAACATTTCTCAAATATTAAAATGTTCAGGGATGAACTTATTTAGGAATATCATTGACTAGAAAAAGCTTCTGAAATATAAGAACAATTTGAAGCTGATTTCTAAGTGGTCCTATTTTTCTAAAAATAATACTTTATCTTCCTGAAATAGCCAACCGTATACTGAAACTTAGATTCTGGACGGATGGCCAAGGAGACCCAGGAGATTTGCATTTTCTATTCTGCAACGGCTTTGCAGGCTTGTTGGCTGGGCCTGGTGCCCCTCCCGCAGCTGCGGGCCCAGGCCCGGCTCTTCCTATTCATGTGTCAGTGGCTGGTCATCATCTGGTCTGGCAGGAGGGAAGGGGCAGCTCCCAGACTGTCTGGCCCATCACATACTGGAGCTGTCAGTCTCCTGAGAGGGTGAGCATCTGTTTAGAAAGGCCCCTCCTGACTCAGCTGATTCTTTGGCCTCTTCACTTGTATCTTTTCCTTTTTTTCCTTGGATGCGGTTTTCATTCTATTAGAAGGGAAGTATCTCAGCAACTGTGATATTTTCATATTAATCTAATCAGGACAATAATGCTGTGAGCTTAGGAACCTGTCTCAAGAGGCCATTCTTGATAAAAGGATGACATAAAATTACAATCTGTTGGGTTCTCTGTGAAAAGCTGCAGTTCCCCTTATGTGGGGAAATTATTACTGGATTCACTACCTCCCTTACCACCATATACCCAGGAGTCTGGGCTGCTCTGTGAGTTTATTCATATTGCAAAGATTATAGTATTTTTCATTGCCGTTGCAATATCTAATATTCCTTTTAGTCTTGTTTGCTTCTGTACTTTGTTTAAAATGAGTTGATTGTTTTTGAAGGAAAGAGGACTACTAGGTAATCCAGAGAACAAAATAAATATATCAGCATTATTGGTGGAATGACTAAAATGAGAGACAAACTCCTACCGAGAATGAGTAATTTAGGATCTGACTCAACCAACGTTTGCTGAGGGCCCCCTGGGTGTCAGGTATTTTGCATACTGCCACCCTGTTTAATTATCCCACAACTCTTCTTCATAGTAGCCATAGTTCTTCCCTCTTTATGGACTTGAAAATGGAGCCTTGGAGAGATTTTAACAATCTTGTTTCAAATCATTTAGCTGACAAACTGGCAGGATAGACTTCTAAGTATAAATTCAGGATTTTTCCCACTACACATTTCAGCTTCCAGGAAGAATAAATATATCCTTTATATAACAAACAGGCATCGCTTAATTAGTTAACAAATATTTACCAAATACTTGTCAGGTACCATGCAGGTTTTTTCAGTGGCAACAGCATGGTAATCACTCACAATCCTCAGTCAGTCCTATTTTGAGCAGTAGCACAAAATTCCCAGCATTTGCTGGGGTTAGAAGTTTAGTCAATGGCAAAGTGAATTCCTTTGAATGATGCTGAGTAACTCAAACATGTGTCATGCTTGCCATCTTCCTTATCGGCATTATGCTGTAACATGGGACAGGAGTTTCAACACAGATTCTTACCTATTTCACTAGAATTATCCAACATACATAGCAAGTATTCAGCATGTTCAAATACTGACCTAATACTTTCACTTTTATATTTTTTCAGCTTTGCAAACCAGATACTTCATATTCACCTGTTTAGGGAGTCTGTTTCAAATTCAATTCTTTTTTCTCCCCCTTCATCTTTTAAAAATACTTGCATGGATAAGGAAGAAAAAAAAATCTCTAAAGGTGCCAGGAAAACACTTTGCATTATAAAAGCCTCATAATGGAAGGAATGTTAATCAAACTTTCTCCCTAAATTAACTTTTGGGCTGACTCCAGTATGGAAAACTCTAGCTGCAAATAATGTAATCCCAGAAATTGTGAATACCTGAACACAGGCAAGGGTTTTACTTATTCTTCATTCTTGATGTGTATCTTTGCTCTTATCACCCGATGGGACTGATAGAAGTCCACTGGAGACAGACAGATGGAGATGGTCAAAACTGAAAAAATACAGGAAAAAAAAATGCTCATAGGCATTGCTTCATTATCAGTGAACAGTAGCATATAAAAATATCATCGTTTTTCAACTTTTTTTTTTTGAGTTGGAGTCTCATTCTGTCCCCCAGACTGGAGTGCAGTGGCCGCTCCCAGCCACCATAACCTCGACCTGCTGGGCTCCAGCAATCCTTCCGCTCAGCCTTCCAAGTAGCTGGAACTACAGGCATGCGCTACCATGCCCAGCTAATTTTTGATTTATTGTAGAGATGAAGTCTCGCCAAGTTGCCCAGGCGGGTCTCGAACCTGCGGGCTCAGGCAATCCACTCACCTGGGCCTCCCAAAGCGCTGGGATTACCAAACCTGGCCTTTCAACTCTTAACTTCAGAAAAATCCTTGGTGAAATGTCACCTCTCCTTCCTGATATGCCTCCCTTTACCAAGTAATTAAAAATTTAATTTGAACTCAAAAGGCCAGAATAGGCCCTTAGCATTTTACACTTGAAGTATAATCAGTATACAATTTGTTTAAATGTATGGCAAAATGAAGAGCTAGTATACAATAGTGCTTGGCATATTTTTTTTTTTTTATCACTTTCCCTCTGATAATTGTCACTGAGTTAGAAATCACATTATAAAATAGTGGTTCTAGTCAGATGACCTGAAAGCCCAGTCAGTGCAGCCTGAGTCTGGTTTTTCTTGAAATGATGAATCAACTTTACTGCCATCAAAAACCCACTACAAGAATCTTTTTACAAGAATATTTCTTTCCTCCAGGGCCCAGAGGGGTAGAGAGGCAGGGGGTTGTGGTTTAGAGGGGTGGGAACGGGGGCTGGCAGAGAAGGAATAAGGCAGATACAGCAGAAAACCTTAAAGAAATCTCGAAGGGTTGGTGTCTTTATTCCAGGACAGCGGAGGGAATGAAAAACTTAAGACGGTGTTTGGTTATTAGTGGAACAAGGGAAAGAGCATCCATAGGTGGCAGACAGCAAATTCTAGCAGTGGAGAGTGAAATGGCTAGGTTTGGTAGAAGAAAAGGAGACAGTTAGTAAAGTAACTTGGGATCAAGGAGTGTACCTCCCAACTCCTTAACCAGTTCCATCCATCGAGCCATGGTGGCCATAGCAGGGGTCAACGTGGGAGGATCTCCCCACAGTCCCATAGTAGGACTTAAAGCAGCACTGATCCATTGCAGTGAAGAACTGTGTCCTAGAACCCCAAGTTGAAATTATGACCATTATTTTCTCCAAAACAGTGTTAAACACGTTATTCTGGTTCTATAGAAATATTGACCTTCAGTATAATCAAGGTTAAACAGGTTTTCTGTTATATCAATTTGTTCCATTAGGAAACCCTGTTATTATTGAGTTGAAACCAGTATTTTTCTTTAAAGAAAAAGAAAAACAATAGACAATATCAGTGGACATTACCTGAGGCGAGGACAATGTGAGTCTTCTGTTTTGTGTGTGTTGGGTTGGAGACTGTAGAACCTAACCAGTGTTTTTACACAGTCCTGTTCTAGATGTTTCAGCAGGTCCACACAGGAAAAAAGTCAATTTCTTGACAGTGAACTTGCCTCAAGCCAGTTCACCAAAAATTAATTCTCAAATGATTCATTTGCTGAATCATCAATTTATTGCATGACTGGAGACTTTTCTCACATTTAATTTCTGTAAAGCTTTTATCAATCGCACAGTTTAGATACCTCTGTTCCTTCCTGTTCCTGGTTGTGTAGATGTCTCTTGAGGTAACACAGTCTAAACACATTTTCTGACAAATTTCAGCAAATATGTCATTCGGTAAACTGATCATTTAAGAAATTGGCTTAAACAAGCCAACCTATTGTCTGCTCATGTCCTCTCTCCTTAGGAAATACTTTCCCAACCATTTCCAGACCCATGACCCCTCTCTTCTCGAATTCCTTCCATATTCTCTGTCTGAACCACACTGTTCACACAGTGCTAGTCTCCAATGACTGATATTATGTGCTAGTATCATATCATGTTGTGGACATATGATGTATAAACCTGAGGGCGCTTTGGCACCAGACTGCCTGGGTTTGAATCCTGACTCTGCAACTTACTGACTGTGCCAAACCTTGAACAAGATTCTTAATTTCCCTATGCACTGGTTTCCTCATCTGTAAAATAAGGATTATAATATTACCTACCTTAGGGTGTCGGTGTGAAGGAGTGAGCGGGTTAAAATAAAGCGCTTAACATAGTGTATGGAACACAGAAAGAACTATGTGTTAGTTATTATTCTTCTCTATAAAGTAACATACATAAGGTACTTATAAATGAAGTAACTTTATAAATTATAGACTTGGATGTCTTCTCACTTATCAGCTATCAACATTAAAGCTGGCTTTACTACCAAAGTCATTAACTAACCATGGATTGTTTCGAGAGAATCTACTATACCCCTGACTATGTGGAGCCAAGGGGGCATTCAGCAGTGGTATAAAACAAAGGAGTTTATAGTATCAGCAAAACAATGAAGCAGTTTGTAAAAATGATAGTTCTGAACAAATAATGTGCTAAATTTTGCAGTTACTTAATTAGACAACAACATGGTATATAATAATACGCTATTTGTACAAGGTTGACAATATGTACAATATAACATTAGCTTATTTTTCTCTAAGCATATCCTGTTCTCCCAGTAAACTGACTTGAGATTTTGACCATCTCAGTATCTCTCCTCCACATTCAGGCACTGAGCCTTTCCCATGTTTCCTAAAAACTTCTTTCAATTCTCTTATTTTTTTCCCCATGTGTATTCTTTCTACCAGGGTTGGTTCAGTTTTTCCTGGATCATTGTGATAGTTTACTAATTTATCCTCTCAACTTCTCTCTCTCCTCCTCTTCTTGTTCTTCCTCCTCTTCTCCTCTTCCTTTTTGAAAAAAAAGTTTTATCAATAAAAAAATGGTTTAAAGGACTTAAACAGTTCTGCAAATTTTGTTTCGAAAAACAGTGGTCTCCTGCTTCCCTTCCCACACTCCTCTCTCTTCAGAGGTAACTACTCTTACTTCTTTCATGTTTATCTTTAAATGCTTTCAATCTGCTGTGTGGCCCCTTCTTGATTATTTCACTCCAGGCATTCTCTGTTGTCTTCCCTAGAGTAGCGTAGGATCTAGTCCCCTTTCCTCCTAAATTGTAATGTGGGTATGGCAGAAGTCAGTACTTACATGACTGTGGCCACTATTCATAGTCCATCCATCAAAAACAATGATTGTTTCCCTAAGTTAGTGTTAGCTGTTGTTGTTATTGCTGCTGTCAGGTTTTAGGTTTCTAAATGTCTTCACCCGGTTCTGCTCCTCAGGGATGGTTATTAATCCATACTTCAAGAAACCCAGGATTTATTTCTAACTCCTACAGGCACAGCAGGAGTTTGTTCCTAGGAATGTGTATTCACTGAGAATACCCCTATATTACACCATTTCCTTCCAAATATTGAGGATTGTTGCCTTTCACTCTTCTAAAGTGTCAAGTAAATGACTTCATCCATATATTTGCACACTCAGAATCCCCAGGTGTTCTGTGTCTCCGAATGTCCTTTGCCCACAGGGTGAAGCCGTGGGGCTCTTTTAAAATCACAATGGTTCTGCTATCAGAGAACCACAGGAATTTTTTGAGTTAGAGTCTCACTCTGTCCCCCAGACTGGAGTGCAGTGGCCACTACCGGCCACCGCAGCCTCAACCTGCTGGGCTCCGGCGATCTTTCTGCTCAGATTTCCAAGTAGCTGGAACTACAGGTGCGTGCTACCACACTCGGCTAATTTTTTTGATTTATTGTAGAGATGAGGGCTCGCCAATTTGCCCGGGTGAGTCTTGAACCGTGGGCTCAGGCAATCCACTCACCTCAGCCTCCCAAAGCGCGGGATTACAGGCTGAGCCACCGAACCCGGCTAGGAATATGCTCTTTATTGGCCCTTTCCATAAACTTGCTACTCTGCTGGTGACAACTGCTACCTTGTGACAGGCCACAGCGGCCACCTTCTGAAGATCTCAGCTCATGTCCTCACTGGCTCCCAATCCAACCTGCCTCGGACCCTTTGACAACTCCTCTGATGAGAGATGAAAAATTTATTTTGCCAAAGGTTGTCTTGCACTGAGATTTGTGGGATCCCCACACAGGCTAGTAATTCAGCACTTTTTCTTTTTTTTAATTTAAAATTTTAAGTATGTGGGGTACAATTCAGGGTTATGTATACAGATGTTCATTACGCAGGTACACTTGTTGATGAGATGTGTTCCCTCCACCCAGCAGTTTCCCACTACTGCCAATCCTGCCCCCACCCTCCCTGGGCAGTTAACCGCTACTACCAATCACTTTCTTATAGTATTACAATAGTTGTTTGAGGTTCGCTTATGAATGAGAACATGTGATACTTGCTTCTTTGTTTCTATGACAGATCACTCAGTATTATAACCTCTAACTCCATCCAAGTTGCTGTGAAGTTCATAATTTTGTCCTTCTCATGGCTGTGTAATATTCCATTGTGTATATGTACCACATTTGAAAATCCAGTCCTCTTTCGATGGGGAGCATGGTTGGTTTCATGCTTTTGCTTTTGTGAATAATGCTGCAATAAACATTCAGCACCTTTTCAACAGATATTATCTAAATATATTTGGTCAATGTCCATCTAGTGAGTGTGTAGAAAAAGCAATGTTGTGTTAATAAAAACTGAATATCTCAATTTATTTTCAAAATATTAAGAGGTTATTCAAAAGCAGTATGAAGCAAAGTATTTATTAAAGGCATAAATAATATGTTATCTTATTTGGATTGTCATGTCAGTTTTCTTTTACTTTCACTTGAAGAGCATTGGCTACTCACATTCACCAAAGACAGTGGTGACTAGCATGGACATCATTACTAAGTCTGTTCCAATAGGCAGAGGGATCCCGTCCACACACCATGATTTTTATGTCAGTTAAATGTTACTCACTTTTTTCAGCCTCTCCTTAGCTTTAGGGAAATAATTTTTGCTGTTTTATAAAAAAAGTAATTTATTGAGAAATATATAGGATGGTTTAAAATTTTGGAAAATAACTCAGTCTCTCATTCCAGGTAAGTCACTCACCACACATTGATTTCTTTCAGAATTTTAGCTGAGAACCACAAATTGTGTCAGGCAACAGCTAGCCACTAGTCTCAGGGTTGGTGACATAACTAGTATAGTGGTACCAGGGAACCTGTGCTCCACAAAACACAAAAGTGGTCAACAGAGCAACAATAGTGTAACAGAGATAGATAGTTTGGTGAGGGACAGTGTTTTGCTTGTTTGAAAATGTATACTCTGTGGGAGGCTGAAATCAAATAAATGTACATTTTGCCAGTTATAAAAGATGTTGTGTATGAAAATTTACATGGAAAAAAAGAAATATCTGTGTGTATATACACATGCATTTGTGTGTTTCTATAGTTCTCACAATATTATTTCTGTAATTCAATATATATATGTACATAGCTTTACCCTTATGATTGTGCTAGTCTCTGTGGACATGTTTCCTATAGACATAATTTTAAAATATTCCAAAAAAAGCCTATAACTAAGGTATCCATTCCAATTCAGTCTGAGCAGTTCAACTAGAAGTTTCAGGAATAGAGCAATTGTCCTAAGGATCTCAAGAGTTTTTAAAAAACAATGCAAGGAAAAGAGACCTGGTCTAAGAACAAATTTTGAGGAAGAAGGAAGAGCTGCCACCATCACAGAAAGGTCTTTGTTCAGGAGAGCTGCCTCAGTCAGTTCCAGCAAGGGGAGCCTTGACATTTATGTCAACCCCCAAAGAAAATGACCAGAATATCTCCGCAAAGAGGAGAAGGCTTTTTTTTCCCTACAGAATTATCACTAGGACTTTCTTTTGAAATAAACTGTCAAAAGAATATATAGATTTAAAAATATACCATAAATAAAAAAATGTGCACCCAAACGATCTTGAAAAAGAAGAATAAAGTTCCTGATTTCAAATCCTACTGCAAAACAACAGTAACGAAGGCAGCGTGGTAACGGCGTAAGGACAGACATATAGACCAGTGGAATTGGGGTTACAAAAATAAGCCTTCACATTTAGGGCCAACTGTCTTTTGACAATGGTATTAGGAAAATTCAATGGGAAAAAAACAGTATTTTCAACAAATAGTTCTGGGATAACTAGAAAGCCACATGCAAAAGAATGAAGTTGGCTCCCCACCTCATAACATATCCCCAAATTAACTCAAAATGGATCAAAGACCTAAGTGTAAGAGATAAAACTACAAAACTCTTAGAAGAAAACATAGGAGTGAATCTTTGTGAACTTGGGGTTTATAATTGTTTCTTAGGTATGACACCAAAACCACAAGCAACAACAACAACAACAACAAAATAATCAAATTAGACTTCATCAACATGTTTACAACTTGTGTTTTGAGAACACTATCAGGATTTTGAAAAGATAATCTTGATAAAGAACTTGTGTCTAGAATATGTAAAGAATTATTATAACTCAATATTAAAGAGACAAAATCCCAATTTAAAAATGGGCAAAGAATTGAAATAGACATTTTTCTCAAGAAGATATACAAGTGGAAATGAGCACATGAAAAGATGCCCAGTGTCGTTAAATCAGGCACATGCAAACTAAAGCACAATGAAATACCATTTCACACCCACAATGATGGTTATAATAAAAAAGACAGATAATGACAGGTTGGTGAGATTGTGGAAAAATTGCTGGTGGGAATGTAAATCATATAACCACTTTGAAAAAGTCTGACAGTTTCTCAAAATGTTAAATACAGAGTTCATGTATGGCCCAGTAATTCCACTTCTAGGTATATGCCCAAGATAATTGAAAACATGTGTCCACACAAAAACTTATACATGAATGTTCACAGCAGCATAATTCATAATAGTCCAAAGATATAAACAACCCAACTATCCATTAACTGGTGAATAGATAAAGCAAAATATGATAAATACATATAATGAGATATTGTTCAGACAGAAAAAGGAATGAAGGACTGATACATGCTGCAACATGAATGAACCTTGAGAATATGCTAGGTGAAAGAAGCCAGACACAAAAAACCACACACTGCATGATACCATCAATATGAAATATCCAGAACAGGAAAATTCATAGAGACGAAACAGATGAACAATTCCCAGAGTTTGGGCAGAGGGGGGAATGGGAATGACTCCTTAATGATAACAGAGCTTCTTTTTGTGATGGCATAAATATTGTAAAATTGAATGCAATAATGATTGCACACCTCTGGGAACAGATTAAAGCCATTGAATTGTATACTTTAAATGGGTTAATTAAATAGCATGCAAAATATATCTCAATGAAACTGCTGAAAAAATACATGCAGACAAAACAATCATATGTGTTTTTTAAGAATACAAGGAAACATCACACACATTAAACACAGCAGAATGACTGTCTATGAGGGAAGAGGGAAAAGTGAGTGGAGCGTGGGCACAGAAGGGAATACAAACATGAATAAACAAAAAGCACAAAGGGGTCATTGCATGGACTATGATAGTGCTGAGGAACATGATTAGCTCAGCCCTTTACACCTGTGTTTAAAAATAGAGGAAATTCATTTTAAACATTGCGTTTATCATGTGGATGAATCATCTTTTGGGAACACATTTGTCATGGTTTAAAAGAAGATACTTGCTGCTTGTTAAGGGTCCTTAACTTTCTTCTTCTTTTACTGGTGTTCTTTTAAAGGTCAACTTATTTTATACCTTTAGAATTCTGTTATATTAGACTGCATTTTATCACACCAATAGAATCATTTATGTTTTCATTTGAAGGGCTGAGTCACCAGCATTGTAATTAAAAAATAATAATTTAAAAAAATTACTTCTGTTTTCCCCCCTCATCGCTTTTCTCATTTTTTACAGGAAAGAAATCAACTAATCTCATTTTTTCTTCATTGAATAAAGTCTACGCTTTAACGTTTTCAAAAAAGCATTTAATGGCACTATATTGTCGGTATTTCAAAGTATTTCAAATGTAGATACTTTAGGTCTCCCCAGAAACCTTCTCTCTCTTATTTCCTTTTCCCAGGACAGTGTGCAAGAGGACGCCTTCCATTTTGGATTTGTTCACCCCAGTCATTTCTCTACTTAAAGATGTAATACCCTCTTAAAGACATGTAATTCCCAAATAGTTTTGAACCACGAATTTGGCCTTAACATTGGAGCAGGGGAACACTCCTATCTTAGTGACATTTTCACATATACAATTTTGCTCTGCAGTGATTTCTTTCTCTTCTGAAAATATTATGTTTATCAAGTATTTATACCACTGATTTGATCACTGGTCATGCATTCTTTGTGTCTGCTTTTGTGTTTTTTTTATGTTATAATTTATATCTTAATGTACTGGAGCCTTTCTTCCTGATGAAAATATAAATCTCTTAGGGGCAAAGCCTTTACCTTGTGCTTTTCCATATTCTACACAGTAATTGTCACGATTCTTTTCAATTATGGTCGTTTTCCCTCATCTACAGTTTTACTTTCTGCTGTTTATTTTACATGGTAAACTACAGTCCAAAAATATTAAATAAAAAATTCCAGAAACAATTAACAAATTTTCAATAGCATGCCATTTGAGCAGATGATGAAATCTCTAGCTGCCCTGCTTTATCCTACTTGGGACATAAATCTCTGTGTCTAGCATATCCACACTGTGGATGCTCCCTGCCTTTTAGTCACTTAGCCATTTTGGTGACCAGATCAACAGTTGTGGTATTGCAGTGCTTGTGTTCAAATTACCCTTATTTTACTTCACATTGACTCCAAAGTACAAAAGTAATGATGCTGGCATATTGTTATAATTCTATTTTAATATTAGTTATTGTTGTTAGTCTCTTACTGTGCCTAATTTATAAATACAATTTTATTATAGTATGTATAGGAAAACGCAGTACATACTGTGTGAGGTACCACTGGTAAGTTTCATGGTTTCAGGCATTTACTGTGGGTCTTTGAACACAACCTCCAAGAATAAGAGAGGACAAGTGTAGCAGGGATTTAATACACTGATTGACTGATGGTTAACAGAGGTTTTGAATTTGCCAAACTGATTTGGAGCCTCAAAAAAAGTCCTTTCTTTTTAAGTTGGGGTCTCACTTTGATGTCCAGGCTGGAGTGCAGTGGCATGATCCTGGCTCACCATAGCCTTGACCTCCTTGGGTTCAGGTGATCTTTCCACCTCAGCCTCCTGAGTAGCTGGGACTACAGGCATGCACCTTTTTTTTTTTATAGAGGTGAAGTCTCACTATGTTGCCAAGTTGGTCTTTAACTTCTGGGTTCAAGCAATCCTCCTGCCTAGGCCCCCCACAGTGCCGAGATGACAGGCATGAATCACCACACCCAGCCAAAAGTACTTTTTAAAAATAAGGCATCAGTGGCTATTTCCCACTATAATATCATATATTTCCTTTGGTGCTCTTCTTTTAAAAAAAAAATCAATATATTGACATTTTAAAGTTATCTGAATTTTGACTCATACTTTTTAATGTCTTTATGTGACTTGAAAATAGGTGATTTGCTGTGATTTCCAATGTAACAATTGAATATTTCACTCACTGCCTCGTTGGGTTTTGACTTAATCTGCTTTGTGCTGTTACAACAATATATCTGAGACTAGGCAATTTTTTAAAAACTGAAATTTATTTTCTCACAGTTCTGGAGGCTGGGAACTCCAAGATAAAGTTGCCAGTATCTGGTGAGGGTTTTCTTACTGTATCCTTACATGGTTGAAGGCAGAAGGGCATGAGTGGGCCTAATGCTGGGTGAAGACTCTTTTTAAAGGCCTTAATCCCATTCATAAGGGAAAAGTCCTCATAACCCAATCTCCTTTTCCCACCTCCTAATATTAACACTTGAATTTTGGAGGGGACACAAGTCCTGTGTAGAATACCACAAAGGGATATTCATGCAACAAGTCCCTACATGCAACAAGTTTGCTAAAAACAAGTTTATAAAAATGGAAAGCCTTTTGATAAGATTGCACGGCTTCAAGCAGTACCCGTTGGTCCAACTAACATCATTTCTGAAACCTAAATGTGATATACCTACGCGACTTTTATTTGCAAAAGGATCTGTAGCATTGACTTGGAAAGCCATTCCAGCAATCTTATTTTGGTAATTGCATTATATCAAATACAACAAAAACAATCCTGAAGCTGTAGAGTGAAGTCTTTTTGGAAGCATATTCAGAAGGTCACGGGTCCAAAATCCGCTGATGTCTTTCATTCTAGTCTTGTGGCAAAAGGCGGAAGAATATGGATGAAAATTTAAATGGTAGACTTCAACCGTGTGGTACCTCTCAATTACTTGATGTTTGCTCTTCCAGACTAGAACCTGAGTCTTGAAATCAGTGAGAAAACTTACAACCTCTAGGAATTGTAAGGTTGGTCACTTGGGAGTTTTAAAAACAATAGCCTGCCCTAAAGAGTCCTTTAGCTCCTTTGTTGACAGTTGAACTAATGCAAAATACTACGTGTTCAGGGCACCAGTAAAACAAGGGGCACCCTCTTCCTAAAAATAGTTAGCTTTGACAGATTTGTCCAGGATTTTGCATCCAAAAATGTAGAAAAAACTCTTTTAATTTTAGCATGTGTTAGCATTTTATATCATCATAAAATGCTGAATTACCATTGTGGTGGGGCGGAAGGACTTCATAATCTTTTTCAATGTTTAGGACAACAAGCTGCCCTTCTTGGGGTTGCAAGAAACCACACGCCATGTGTACGAAGTCATCTGAAAACTCTCTAACTCCCTATACATAAATTGGATAATCTAATTTCCATAGATGTTATCTAAAATTGAGATAATGTTTTAGAAGCTGAAGGGAGCTATGAGAAGCATGCATATAGTCATTTTGTCTTACCAGAAAGAAATAAATTAGAAATAAGTCCTAAATGTGCCCAAAAACCAGTTATCCTGTTTCACATATGTAAGTAAGTCATTCAAGTTCTCTAAAAACACCTCCAAGCACTGGACAACCACTTCTGTCTCCATTCAAGCAGAGCATGCTTATGGATTTATGAGGATAAATTATAGTTCTCTTTTGTTCCTTACAGCCTGCAAGTCCATTTCTACACACACACACGCACACACGCACACACGCACACGCACACACACGCACACACACGCACACACAGAAAATTCTGTTCTTTGGTGTTCACCCTGCTCCATAACCACCTATAAAGGTTTTTGATTTGCTCATTTTTTAAATCTAATACCATCTTCATTGTCTTCACAATTTTAGAAATATTTTGTAGCATAGTAACGTGAGAAAAATAGTTTTCTACTTAAAAAATAGTTTTTAAGGAATGCCTTTCTCATACGTGCTTATGGAGATGTAAATTTTGCTGACAACTTCACTTGGAACAAAATTTTAGAAACACAGAAACAAATGAAACTTGTAATATTTTATTTTAAAAGTGTCAACTTATATAAAATTACAAAAAGTGATGACAGTAATAGAGAGTTAGATATTCACCAAACAGTTTTAATATGTGCTAACATTTTACTGCTCTTGCTTCAGATATATTCTTTTGAAGAAAAAAAATGTAACAGATCTAGATGAAGACCTTCCCATCCTATTGTCTTCCCTGATCCCCAATGTTTATCACCAGGCTGAGGTTGGTGTATTTTTATGCTCTTACTGTATATGCTTGTATCTATAAACAAAATATAATATTGTTTTATGGTTTGTATATATCTATCTTGAAACATTGATTTGGGGATTTAATCATGCTGATGCAAGGAAAACCGTCTCTTGTGTTTTAAGACTCAATGGTGTTTCACTGTGTAAATATACTTTGTCTATGGGCCAATCAATGAACATTTCAATTACTCCCAATTTTTCCCTAAAACAAAGGATGCTACCAGGAAGATTCTCAGATAGCATTCCTGTGAAGATGTAGGAGAGGGATTCCAGCTCAGTTTCTGGAGCTAGCATCGCTAGTTTGTAGGGTATGTGCATATTTAATTTTACTGTATATTGCCAAATTTTACAATTCTGGCTGGGGATGCTCACTTCCATGCATATTCCTAAATTAGACTTTTAAATTTTATGCCAATCTTGTGTGAAATGGTGTTTCATGTTGTTTTCATTTGCATTTCCCTGATTGCTGATGAGAAAGAGAATCTTTTCACATATTTATATGTGAATTATCTATTCTTACCCTTTGCCTGTTGGAACAAATGAATAGTTGTCTTTAAGTTAATTCATAGGACTTGAACACATTTACACTAGGGATGCTGAATTTTGATAACTACATTGCATGTATCTTCTCTTAGTATATGATTTGTCTTTTAGTTTTGTGTTGTCTTTTGTTGCCTAGACAATTTTAATGCTGTCAAATGTTTTAAGTTTTTAAGTTTTATTTTTCACACTTATGTCTTTAATCGGCATAGATTTCAATCTATAATGTTATGAGGCAAGGCCTAATTTATTGCTACAAAGTTAACAGGGTCTAATTTACTGTTCCATGTGGATAGCTAATTAAAACAGTATACCCTTTCCTCTATGATTTGTGCAGCTTCTTCTGGTAATGACAGTGATTCTATTTTTGGACTTGTTAATCTCTTCCATTGATCTATTTGTCTATTACACTGATTTATCTTATTAAGTTTAATCTAGTAGAATGAAGCTCCCTTCTTCTCTTTCTCCTTCTTCTTCTTCCTCCTCCTCCTCCTCCTCCTCTTCTTCTTCTCTATAATGTTCTTGTTTTTTATTCATATTTCTCTCTTCTACATATTTTTTTGGAATCCAGTTCAGTAAAAATACTTGTTGGGATTTTGGTTGGTGTTTGCATTGAATTTATATATGAACTTGGGTAAAAATTAATCTATTTTATTGGGTCTTTTCATCCACCCCTTTATTTACTTATACTCATTCTCCTAATATATAAAATGAAGCAAATAAGAATACTTTCCTGAGTTTTGGGGGGAATTAAGAATGTTAATTCACAAATGGCCTTATAATACTGCATAACACATAGTGAACAGTCAGTATTATCATGTGGTATTGGGACTTTAGAAGAATCTTAAATGTCCCCCCTTTTCCTTCCTAAATTTCTCTATGGGAGATGGATAAATGATGACAAAATATTACTCTATTATTGATAAAGGTGTTCAGGGAATGCTGCTTTAGATCTGTGAAAACATAGCTTGCTAACATTTGTCTATTCTCTTATCCATTCAGTTTAGAAGACATTGGGATTTCAGGAAAGTTTGGGCTCATAAAGTAGACACCCCATCTAGCTTTGTGACTTCATATCAGTTAGAGTTATGTGGGACAAGAAAGAGGGTGAATCTCCAATACTTGAAGCAATTTAATAGATTAGCTCCATCCAGTAGAGAAAATAAGATCCATGGAATTCAGACATATATCACCTTTCTATCAAAGACTCACTTGGGGAGTGGGAAGAAAGAGCTAAAGGGTTAACACAAAGAAAGTTACTATAGAAAAATTCCATAGGAGATTTCCACCTAATACTTGGGTCCTCATTTTTGTCTTCAAAGATATTTATTATTTCTTCCATAAAGGTTTTACGCATTTTTTCCTAGTGAAATTACCATTTTTTCTAAGAGTTTAAATTTATTATCTTAAAGTAGTCCATAGAATTCTCTTACAATTAAAAAAAAAACTCTAGTGAATGTTCCTTTCCCCATTTCTAAAGTTGATTTGAGCTTTTTTTAATCACTCATAACATTTTATTTTATCAGTCTTTTCAAAGAATGTTCAAAGACCTAGAATTTGGTTTTATTGATACTCTTTTTTTGTTGTTTTCTGTTAATAATACTTGTTCTTCCCTAAATTATGTCCTTCTCTCAACTTTCTTTGATTTTATTGTCATTTATTTCTAATTTCTTGAGGTGAAAACTAGTTCATTAATTTTCATTTTTCTAATATATGTATTTGGGTTTATGTATTTCCCTCTAAGCTCTACTTATTCTCATCTTTCATTTCTTCTTATTTTGTTCTATTTTATAACAACTTTATTGAGCTATAACTCACATGCCATAAAATGCACCACTTAAAAGTATAAAATTCAATGGTTTTTAGTATATTGACAGAGTGGTACAACCATTGCCACTGTCTAATTTTAAGATATTTTCATCATCTCCATACAAAAATCCGTACTCATTAACAATCAGTTCCCATTCCCACCTACAACCAATAATCTATTTTTTTGTTTGTCTCTATGGATTTGTCTATTCTGGACATTTCATGAATTATACAATATACGGTTTTGTACTGGCTTCTTTCACTCAGCGTAATGTTTTCAAGATTCATCATGCTGTAGCAGGAATCACTACTTCATTCTTTTTTATGAGTGAATAATATTTCATTTTATGAATTTACCACATTTGGCTTTATTCATCTATCAGTTGAACATTTGGGCTGTTTCAATCATTGGACTGTTATAGAATAATGCTGCTATGAACATTCATGAAAGTTTTTATATGAACATATTTTTCAATTCTAGTAGGTATATACCTAGAATGGAGTTGCTGGATCATGTGGTCTCTCTATGTTTAACATTTTGAGGAATTGCCAGACTCTTTTCTAAAACGGCATCATTTTACATTCCGACCGACAAAGTACGAGGATTCCAAATTCTCTGCATCCTCGACACACATTGCTATCAGTCTTTGTTTTTTAAAAAATCATAGCCACTCTAATGAGTGTAAAGTGATTCATTGTGATTCTGATTGCATTTCTCTAATGGCTAGTGATGTTGAATGTCTTTTCATATACTTATTAGCCATTTATTTAAGTTTTTGGAGAAATGTCTACTTCCATCCTTTGCTCATTTTTATAACAAGTTATTTGTCTTTTATTGTTGTATTGTAAGAAATTCTTTCTAGGTTCAATTTCCTTTACACTGTGGTACAATCTTTAATGGTTCCTTCAGCCAAGGTCTTCTGAGTGCTAGACTCTCTGTTTGGAAAATGGCTTCCCACTGCTCCCCCCACACACACTTCCTTTTCTGTATCTTCTTGTGACAGTCTGCTACATGTTGGGTTATGGAAACATCTCTGCAGGGAGGTTTTATGTTTGCTTCTCCTGGTCCTAGGGGATTTCAGGATTTCTCTTTGGGATCTCCATATCCTGTTAAATCAGAGTCCGCATTCCTGCCTGGCCTAACTAGGGACTGAGACCTTCTACTAAATTCCTCCCCTTTTTTCTACTTACAGCCTGAGGAAAAGACCAGCTTCCCTGCATGGAGGGGAGATTTTACATAATCCCCTTTTACTGAGGGGGTTCTTACCTCATAGAGGAATCTCAGTTTAATTTCCTACCTCATGCATACCCAGGCCCTATCTCTTGTCCCCATGTGGACATTAACCCTCAATCCCTGGGACGTAGTGTCCACCCTTGTTTACTGATCTGCCTGTGGTTTCCCATAGTATTTTTTTGTCTCTTGAGATTTCCTTTTATTTCTATGGAGCTTAGTTTTGTATTAAGCATGTCTATGTGTTGTAATGTGAGATTCCCCAGTATCTCATCTCAGTCCTTTATGTTCCTGGAACCAATACACATCGCTTTTATACTATTAAAAAAAACTTTGTCTTTAAATTTTGGGAGCTCTGACTGATAAATATCATTATTGTATTCAATATAGAGAGAGCAGCAGTTTCTACATTTTGGCCTCACCACAAGTTTTTGATTCAGTAGGTCTGAGTAGGGTGATTTGTTTCTCTAAACAAATTCCCAGGGAATGCCGATGCTACTTGTCCTGGGACCACACTTTGAGAACTACTTATTTAGAGGAACCAATATATTTTGTTAATATCTTTTGGCATCAATTTCTTGAGGAAACTTAGTTTAAACTTGTTTTATAGATAAGAAACCCAATGAGGAAATCAATTAGGTGATTTCCCACAGTTTATACTAATAAGTTAGAATTGAAGACCTCTGGGATTTCTTTGCTTGGTTTTCGTTCTTACAAATTTTAACTAATATTAAATAATAACAAGATTTAACTTTTTTTTTAACAGACCAGACTTTTTTTTCTTACTTAGAAAATTTTATTTCTATATTTTTGATTCTCTCTCTCTTAAGAGTAGACATTTCATGCCGGGTTCGGTGGCTCAGCCTGTAATCCCGCGCCTTTGGGAGGCTGAGGTGAGTGGATTGCCTGAGCCCGCGGGTTCAAGACCCGTCTGAGCACGAGACCTCATCTCTACAATAAATCAAAAAATCAGCCGGGTGTGGTAGCGCATGCCTGTAATTCTGGCTACTTGGAAGGCTGAGGCGGAAGGATCGCTGGAGTCCAACAGGTCGAGGCCGCGAGAGCGGCCACTGCACTCCAGTCTGGGCGACAGAGTGAGACTCCAACTCAAAAAAAAAAAAAAAAGAGTAGACATTTGAATTGATGGTTGACTGGTTTTAATAATAATACATATAGAATGCATAAAATGAATACAATGTAAACATTATAAGGGAACAAATTGGAGCACTACCTTCATTAAAAAGAAAGGGATAATAGGGAGAGAAATCTTATGGTCTCACTCATAAAGAGACTAGTCACAAACTACATGCTAGGTAAATCCTTATTTTTCAACTACTTACTTATCCTATTAAATCTCTTTTAGTCAGAAGACTTGGCAGGTGCATATTATCATGGGCTCTTCCCTCTGCTATTCGAAGCATTGTCTGAGGACTAGCTGCATAGGCAACACCTGGGAGCTCAGAATTGGCTTTTTAACATCCTCAATGGGCTCAAATGCATATTAAAGCCTGAAAGTTCTGAGATTCTGCATTTCTAAGATGCTCTGAGGTGATGTTGATACTGCTTTGAGAGTCTTCTTAAACACAGTTTAAGTGGCAGAGCTCTGTTCCCCTCTGTACTCATTAAAACGCATAATACCATTGAAAAATGCTAACTTTGCTAAGTAGTTACACAGTGGTTCAATTCAGTATAAAGATTTATGGACACTATGGTGGACATTATACAGAAGAAAGAAAAATAAAGACAAGACAGACATAGCTCTCAGAAATAGTGAGCTTTTTAGCCAGTGTTGTAGAACAATACTAATTGTATTTGATTGCAAAAAGAAAGCCACCAAAACAACACTAATTAATCTAATTAAAGATGGCCAAATATAGTCTGGGTATGGTGGCTCTTGCCTGTAATTCCAGCACTTTGGGAGCCTGAGGTGGGAGGATTGCTTGAGCCCCTCTCCTGAGTTTTGGACTAGCCTGGGCAACATAGCGAGACCTCATCACTACAAAAAAAAAAATTATCCAAGTGTGTGGCATGTGCCTGTAGCCCCAGTTACATGGGTGGCTGAGGTGAAGGATTGCCTGAGCCTAGGAGGGTGAGACTGCCATGATAGTGTCACTGCACTGTAACCTGGGTGACAGAGTGAAACCCTGACTCAATTTTTTAAAAAAGCAATGGAAAACAGACAAAATTATCTAGTATTTACACGAAACCCATCACATTACATTAAGCACTTCATTTGATTTGTTAAAGCAATTTTGCAATCACTGTTTTGAGTGAGTTGCTTGTATCTTAAGTTACCTACAGAAGTAATTGGGGTGAAGGATACACAATTTTATTAGAATGTGTGAATCAAAGTGCCTTGAAGTTTTTCCAGCCTCAAATATAGGAGACAACGTTTCAAGGCTTGCCTAGCATAGCTCTGTGCTGATTTGTGTCACTCACAGTGAAGGAAACCATGATAGTGCCACTGCACTGTAGCCTGGGTGACAGTGAAAATCCTGATTCAATTTTTTTTAAAAAGCAACGGAAAACATAAAATTATATAGTGTTTACATGAAACCCATCACATCACATTATATTAAGTACTTCATTTAGCAGTATTTACATTTTCAAACTCTCTAGGTTTGAGCATAAATGCTGGGTAGTCTGTGTTGTGTCAAAGTATATAGCTAATGAACGTGTAACCACATACCTTGGATTAAAATTGAATTGAAGCCTAGATGCTACTTCATAGAAGGTCCATCTATCATTTATTTATTCATTAATTCATCCTTTTTTCCCCCTGGAGATATCCAAGCTAAGTTTGTACTAAAACAGATTTCCTGTTGATTCCAGAGTATGAGGATAGATATTATTTTTGTTTTGCTCTTGTTATGAGAGAAAAAAAGGAATAAGACTTTTGAGAGACATTTTATTTCCATAAACAGCATTCTTTTCTTTTTCACCTTTAAAAAAATTCTCGAGGGATTGGAATGCTTATGAGTGGGACAATATTCCTACCTGAAGAAGCTTGGATAGCAACAGCAGATTATTTTTTCTGTGTGTTAGTTTAACAACAGAGCATTATTTCACAGGAAGAAAGTCTGCAGACATTTTTGCTAACAGGCTAGCTTTCCCCCTCTATTTTGAGGATATTCATATTCCAGTGGCTACTTAGTAATTTGGGGCCAATCCATTCATCCATCCGTGTTTGAAAATCTTTTTAACTTTCATCCAACAATCTACTCCACAAGTGCCTATTATGTACTTTTTAGGTACCAGTCACTGAACTTAATGCTGCTATATATTTCAGTCTCTGTATTCAAAAAGTTTTCAGTCTAGTGGGGGAGACAGATATTTAAAGCAACAATTAACTGTGGTAAGATACTTGTCATGATGCAGGAGTTTTATAAGGGAATGCTTAGGAGCCCCCAACCCTTACTAGTTTGTATGTTTTAGATGAGCTAGAATCTAGTTCTAGATTGCCTGGGTTTAAATCCTATCCCTGCTACTTGGTAATTGTGTGGCTGTGGACAAATTAGGTGACCAGTCTGTGCCTTGGTTTCAGCATCTATGAAATGGACATAATAATTATGCCTGTTGCATAAGGCTGATACCAAGATCAAGCAAGTTAATATATGTAAAGCACAGGAATTAGTAATATTTAGCAGTATTTGCATATGTTATGTAAATGTTAATTATAATTGCCACTCCTTAATTTCGAAATGAACTTAACATTCCATTAGAGCAGTAGTCTCTAAAGATGGTCCATTAGGAGCAGGAAGAAAACACTAGAAATAGAATTCCTATTTATGTTTCTTATCCAAAAATATTTGCAGACTTTCTTCCTAAGGAGATAATGTTCTGTTGCTAAACCAACATATAAAAAAAATCTGTGGATATTATCCAAGCTTCTTCAGGCAACTGAAGAATCTCAATTTACAATCTCTATTTTTGTGTATCTTATATGTCTCTAGTATATTAGCAGGGAATTGTGTGTGTGTGTATATATATAGATGTATATATATAGCTTATTAATAAATGAACACATATATAGACATTGGAATAAGTGTTATTCTTATTATTTTTTGCTGTAGAGAACTCAAGGAAAAACTGAAAGATGACTGCATTACAGAAGTATATGATACCCTTGTCCTCAGAAGGGACTTGCAATTCGTAATTTACAAAGTACCTTTACATATATTATCCCAAGTGCCAAGAAGGCACTGAGCATGTTAACAACTGTGTACTTTTCATCTGCTTCTGATTCTTCCGACATCCAAATGGGGGAACTGAATGGTGAGGGTGTAGGTATACCAGACTTGAGAAGTCAGTGCTGTCGTCCTCCCTGATGAGGCGTTTGATTGGATTTGCAGGGGCTCTGAGAAGTTGGCTCCTATTTTGCTAGCCTGTTTTTCATCACATATACTCAGCTACAGCTTGACAGTGACACATGAAGTATAACATCCATTGGAATATATGTTGAACACATCGTTGGCTAACATTTTCTCCATGTGATGGTTAACAAATGGTCTTTCTTGGTGTTACTTTTCTGGAACTTTCAGCACCTATGAGACGGGCATACGGATGCGTTTATCATGCCGAAGAATATGGTCTCTCCTGTGTGTGTGATTCATTTTCAGATTTTCTTGTGTAAAAGAAGCTAAAGATGGTAATAAAACAACAGCTGTGATAAATTAGTACAACAAACTTCTCATGCAAGATTATTGTTGAAAGGTTTTATTTAAAACAACTTACAAATTCATGAAGGATTTTACTTAACACCTTCACACTTGAAGCCGTTTAGGAAAGGTCTGGGGATTTGATGGAAGCTACCTCTTACCTCTTGCCTCTTGCTGAAAATTATCTGAACAAAAAGGAACGCCATATTTGCTAGAAATTCCATAAGCTCGCTACATATTAAATTGGGGTTCCATAAGAAACTGCTCATTAAAAAGTAAGGAATGTAAACTCAAAAGTGAGAGTTACCCTCAACCTCATTGACTAGAGAAATAACACAGAGGAAGTAGTGGTAATTAGCCAGAACTTCAGAGCATATAAACTTATTAGCTTTAAAAAAAATACCTGTTCCCTTTACCAAAGCTTGTTTTTCTAAATTCAATTGTTTTCTCCTTTGGCTTTGTTTTGTATTTCTTGGCAAATGAATTGTCTTAACATAGAGTCTACTTTGCATTTAAAGCTGACTCAGCCCTGCCTTGGGCAAGTCATTACCTCCTTCTTCCTCAGTTTCTCCATCCACAAAACAAAGATAATAATGCCTGCCTCACAAGCTTGCTGCTTGTGAAGCATTTTTGAAGATGGAATGTGCTGATTATCATTATTTGTGGTATACTTATTTACATAATTTGGGGCACACTACATTTTAAAATGGGAATACATAAGCCTTAAGTTTCCCTTATTTTGATTGTGTGTATCAGTGTGATTTGGTCTTGTAAGAAAAACAAACATTGTAAAATGCAGGTAAGTTTGTTAATGAAGCATGCCTTCATGTATGTTTAATTGATGGATTATTTTAAAGTATAAAAATATTTATATATAATATGCTCATAATAATCACTTATGTTCGGAAGCCTGAAGAAGTCTGTATTGTCTGTCATTTTTTGAAGATTCAGATTTTTCCTCTTCCTGAACAAAATAAAAGAATATTGGGAGCATGAATCCCAAATACTACTTTCTCTTGATTCTTCTAGATTTAGTGAATTTTGGTCTTTTAACTTGAAGGGTTTTGTTTTTTTAAAATTCTAGAGCCACAAACACACTAGGCATAGTTTATTATCAGTGAAGCAACATACACATATTGAACATCTTCTGTGTACTAGTCATGGTATAAATAAGGAGGGTAAGTGATGTTCAAAGTATCCCAAGACCAGCATTATCTGGGAACTTGGTAGAGAGAAAAAATTCTCAAACCCCACTCAAAACCTACTGAATCAGGAACTCTGGGAATGGGGCCAGTAATCTGTGTTTTAATAAGATACTCTGGGTGATTCTGATGTTAGCTAAAGTCTAAGAGCCACTGCTCCAGGGAACACAAAGTTGTGTTCAGTGGAGTGTTTGTAACTTGTAAACTGTCCATACCAGGTCTTGTTGCCAGCACTGGGGCCAAGATAATCTATATCAGTGCATGTCTTCCACATAAGTGCATCATCTATCTACTTATGTACTTGAACTTTTGAGGTTTAGTGAGAGACATCTATCTACTAATTATGTACTTGTACTTTCAAGGTTTAGTGTGAAAAATGATCTGTTTTAGCACTTCTTGCACCTCTCCTCTGTAAGCGGGCTAGGTATTGAAGTCCGGGAGTGGAAAATTCTCTCACCTGATTCAGTTTCTCTTGGATTCATGATCAGCTCCAAAGCTGTGGGGGTGAGAATAGGGCCCACACCTGGGCAGATGAATATTTAAAGACGGCGAAGGGGCAGCCAACATCTGAGCGCGGCACAATGGAGGGTGACTGTGGTAGGAGCCGTGGCTCTTGGCATATTCCTGGGCTCTTGGCTCTGGGTCTTTGGTGCATGCATTTTAGCTGGGTAGAGACATTGGACTGTCCCAGCCAAATCCTGCCTTCCCACATGAATGAATTCTTTTCTGCCAGGCAACGTGGTTTTACCCTCACATCCAAAAGTAAGTAACTGGAGCTCTGTTCGCTGCCAGGGAAGGAATAATTCTGGCAGCGTTTCGTGGGGCTAGTGGAGGAGTGGGGTGTAAATGACCACAGATGTTTGAGCCTCTTGAGGAATAGAGCAAGGAGTCAGGGACACGATACTCCTCAGCTGGTTTAGTAGGAAAGGAATCTGCTTCCTGGTCTCAGCTCCACAGGCTGATAGGTAGGATTTCCTTAAGCTTTACAACTGAGGTCCTAACGTGCTGTGGGCAAGGATGCTTTAGAGTGTGAAGTGCACGGCTGGTGGCCTGAGCAACTGCTAAGAGACACGACAGGGCAAGGGGCTTGTTGTAGGTCATGGTGCTGGGATGGTTTTCAACCCTAGGGCTGTCATTCTTCATTCTGGCAGTAGGGTGATGGGAACAGAGGAAGCTCAGTCCATTTCTGGCTGCTGTGGACTCAAGAACTGACTTCAACCAGACAGAGCTGCCTGGTCTTTGTCCTGTTATCCTTCAAGGTTGGGCAGGTGGGGCAAGAAGCTATAAAGGGAGGTGGGGGGCTTAGTAAGCATCCCCTGTGGGGCTGTCTGTGATTGCAGCCTCCCGGAGCTTCCCCTCTTCTTTCTCTTCAGGCTGCCAGTTCCTGCACAGTTACTGGCTTCTCCGTTTTGAGGCAGTTCCGTTCTTGGGGGTTTCCTTGATACAGCTATGGGCCTGGGTACCTATTGCCCCCCATGCCACTGAGCTGGTACTAGAGTTCGAGGACCCTCGAAGGGGACCCCAAAAATTCCTCCTGGGCACGTTCCCCATGATCTTCTCATCCTATCAGTCAGAGGGAGGACTGCTATTGGAGATCTACTGTTTACTAACGTATTGGATGGAGGTGGTGCCCACCCTCATGGCAGAGGAGAAGATCCCATCCACGGATGTCGCCGATGCCAGCCTGAACAAGTGTTCCAGTGTCGAAGGCAAGCGAGACATAGTGTTGCTGTGCATAACCTCGCTCCATACACAGCCTTCTCTGTTCCACCTGCCTTACGTCCAGAAGCCCTTTATCACTAACTTGGAGCTGCTGATCCTGGGCCAGAATCACAGGGAGTTGGGCAATAGCCAAGACATGTTTCTAGCAGAGAAGCCCTGTCATCTGCAGGATCACAAGGTGAACCTTCATAGGGCTGCCTGGGGTGAACATATCGTGGCGCCCAAGACGTTCAACTTCCCTCGCTGTCAGGGGACCTGCCTGGCCCTCCACAGTGAGCTCTGGGAGTCTAACTTTGAGTGCTATAAGGTAAGATGTGGAGCCTTGTCCTTTCTCTTTTGGATTATATCGGGATTGTACTAAGTGCTCAACTCTCTAGGCCTGACTCTTTTTTATTTTTTTTGAGTCAGGGTCTCACTCTGCTGCCCAGGTGCGAGCCACCATGCCCAGCTAACTTTATTTTTTAGATTTTTTTTTTTTTTGCAGAGATAAAGTCTTGCTATGTTGCCCAGGCTGATCTTGAGTTCCTGGGCTCAAGTAATTCTCCTGCCTCGGGCTCTCAAAGTGCTAGGATTACAGGTGCCTGGGCTTCTGGCTCCTTTTGAGCCAAAGAAGCCATTGAAGGTGGCACGAATGTGAGTCAGCACTGATGCAGTGTGTTGCATCTTCTCCCATTGTGACCTTATCTCTTGTCATCTTTGTTCATAAGAAATACCAGGCTTCCTAGAGATTGTTCGGAAGCAGCTGAATAATCCAGAAGCTTCTCCCTAGCCCCTTCTCTTTGTCCATGAATCCTGGCCAGTCTACTGATGTTCTTAACTGTGAGACTATGGGTACAATAGCATTCACCCTCCTGTCCTTTGTTCCTGCAGAGGGGCGTGCCTACCTGTCCCTGGCTCTTCCAGGCCTGCGGTCCCACCAGGGTCAGGCTCTTCTCCCTCATGGTCCAGGATGATGAACACAAGATGAGTATACACTACATGAACACATCCCTGACGGAGAAATGTGGCTGTTCTTGAGATTCACTGCAGCCTCCTGCTGGCCCCACACCCACTCAAGGCTCAGGACTCTGGTGGAGGCTGGGAGTCGTCCTCACAGTGACTAGAGCTCTTCAGAGGGAGGTGGGATTTGGCTTCTGTTTCTCAAAGCTCAGTAAGAAAGATGGAGTTATGGTAGTAAACCCTCCTTCGATGCTTCTCTTGGATGTGGGTAAAAGCCCCTCTAGTGCTGTACTCAGTCATTCCTATCACCGGGTGCTGGGCCCACTGGGGTGTCTGAATATTGCTATGTCCTAGGTTGTATGAGTAGGTCAGGTTTAGTGCCACCTCGGGTCACTTAGGTGGGGAAAGAGGAGCTGGCGTGGGAGTGTCAGCCCTTGGGGTGGGGGCAAAACTGTTGGGCCCATCTGAGCTATTCTACAGCTGTTGTCCTTCTCTGCACCATACTCCTGGAGCTGGTCCAAAGCTGGCCTAGAACTTAGAAGGTCAATTCCTTTCCACCTAGCATTCCCTGGCCTCTTTGGAGTGAGGGAGTTTTCTGTCATGGGCTAGTCATGGGTGCAGGGCACCAAGGTCTTCCTTACCTAGTGAGAGGCTGGTGGTGGTGGTGATGGGGGAGCGAGTGGTGGTTTGGCTTCAGGGAAGGTTTGTCTCTCACTATTGTGCAAGGAAACTTGATGCTGGTTTTTCTTCTACCTTTAATAAAACTTACTATAGTACCACTGTGGTGAGTCTCTTATGTTGGATATCTATCTCTTAATATCCTAGAGCCTCTGAATCAGAATGAGTAGATGTATGCTGGGTTTCAAATCTTGTTAAGGACCGCAGGGAAGAGAAGCAACTTGAATATACTTTGAAGCAAATGCTTGTCCATTATAGCATTCACTCAAGTGACTTCTGGTTTTAGAACCAAAAATAAGATAAAGGGAGATATTCCAACTTGGGTGTTGAAGCAAAAATCACTTGATAGATTTTTGTGGCAGAAGAGAGACTGAATGTAAGATGACACTCAGCACCTTAGTAACATTACAAGATTTGTCCTAAAGTCTTAGGGGTGAGGAAAGCAAATCAGTGAAATTTAGAAATAATCTGAGCCAGGCACGGTGGTTCACACCTATAATCCCAGCAATTTAGAAGGCTGAGGCAGGAGGATTGCTTGAGCCAAAGAGTTCAAGATCAGTCTTGGAAACCTATCAAGACCTCGTCTCTACAAAAAAATAAAAAAATTAGACGGGCATGATGGCACAAGCCTGTAGTCCCAGATACTTGGGAGGCTGAGGTAGAAGGATCACCTGAGCTTAGAAGTTAGAGGCTGTGGTGAGCCGTGATCATGCCATTGTACCCTAGCCTGTGTGACAGTGAGACCCCCAACTCAAAAAAACCTTTTTTTAGAAATCTCAAAATTGCTGTATCTGTCTTTCTTAGTAGATGTTCATAGTTTTCAATGTTAGCCTGTGTTTTGCAGCATGTCTGTGTATGTTAGCCTGTGTTTTGCAGCATGTCTTTTTAAAGTTGCATCACTGGGATGAAGGCTGAGGGTGGAAGAAGCAGAGGGCAGTCACTGGCTTCTGATTCTCCCAAGTCCTATCTCAGCTATGTGGTGGATTTCATGCAGTAGGTATGTCCTAACTTTTGTTGATTCCTAGATTTTTTTTTTCCCCCATATATCGGCAACTGAAGTTCTGACAAATTGACGGAAGTAGTGTGTGTCTTAAAATAAAGAATAGCACCAGATACAACATGAAATGCCTACTTTCTAGTCCCAGTCCAATCCTAAGACAGTGACTTTTAGGTCTGACATGTGCCCTGCCATACTACCTTCTTTGCATGTGAACATAGCTTTAAAACAATCCTATAGCCCCTTAACAAGGTGGTATGGAGACATTTCAAAATTATAACACTTTATTCATGGACACTAGTTCTTATGTAGCATTTAAATATTTCAGTACCCATTTAGCTGATTCCCTTATTAGTGCATAGTGAAAGGTCACTTAAAGTTACATACGCTGAGCATGGTGGCTCATATCTGTAATCCCAGAACTTGGGGAGGCCAAGGCAAAAGGATCACTTGAGGCTGGGAGTTCAAGACCAGCCTTGGTAACATAGTGAGACCCTGATATCTACAAAACAAAAGTTAAACTATTACAGTGTTATGATCATTTTTGAACACATTCTTAAGTACAAGGAGAATTTTTTAAAAACTTTATTTCAATAACTTTAGGGGGGCACAAATAGTCTGGGTTTTAAGTGTACCCACCACCCCCACTTGTGTACATTGTACCCGATAGGTGACTTTTTTGTCTCTCCATCCCATCCTGGCTTTCTGAGTCTCCAGTGTCCATTATATCATTTTCTAGGTCTTTACAGATCCTTAGCTTAGCTCCCACTTACAAGTGAGAACATACAGTGTTTGGAATTTTATTCCTGAGTTAGTTCACTTAGGGTGATGTTCTCCCATTCCACCTAAGTTGTTGCAAAAGGCATTTCATCCTTTTTGATGGTTGAATAGTATTCTATAGTAGGTATGTACCACATTTTCATTATTCACTGATTGGTTGATGGACATTTAGGTTGATTCCACATCTTTGCAACTGTGAATTGTGCCGCAATGGACATGCGGTTGCAGGTGTCTTTTTCATATAATGACCTCTATTCCTTTGGGTAGATACCTAATGTAGAATTGCTGGTTCAGATGGTAGATCTACTTTTAATTCTTTAAGAAATCTCCATACCAATATCTGTAGAGGTGCAAGGAGAATTTTTTTCCATTATTTTAAAGACGTGGGGTATAATTCAGGATTAGGTATAGAAATGTTCATTATACAGGTACCCTTGTTGATGAGGTGTACCCCTCCCTCCCCTGGTAGTTTCCCACTACTGCCAATCCTCAAGGAGAATTTAAAGGAGACAATGGTAGGCCTAGAGCTGCTCCTCAATGTGACCTGGTCTTCCTATGCTACTGAACTTCTAAGAAAGACTATGTCAATTTACATTTCCCTCAACTGTGAGTCTCCATTTCCCCTCCACAGGGCATGTTCTTCTGATCAGGAAAACATTATTTCATTGCATCTTTTTAAAGTTGCAACTTAAGAAATGAAAACTTGAATATATCTTAACGATTTGAATTGAGTTTCTTTATCAAGTACTTTTGATATAACAAAATGTGGCAAATATACTTCAATTTATTAAAGTTTCTCTTATCCACATTGGGTTTTTTTTTTTTTTTTTTTTTTTTTTGTTGAGTTAGAGTCTCACTCTGTCACCCAGACTAGAGTGCAGTGGCCACTCCCGGCCACCGCAACCTCGACCTGCTGGGCTCCGGCAATCCTTCCGCCTCAGCCTTCCGAGTAGCCAGAATTACAGGCGTGCGTTACCACGCCTGGCTGATTTTTTGATTTATTGTAGAGATGAGGTCTCGCTGCCCAGGTGGGCCTCGAACCCGCGGGCTCAGGCAATCCACTCACCTCAGCCTCCCAAAGGCGCGGGATTACAGGCTGAGTCACCAAGCTTGGCTTACATTGGGGTTTTATATAGATAAGTCCGTTGCTGCCTTTATTGGTTCTGGGTTTCATAATTACTTAGTCTTTCCCATAAAAAGATCATACATCTTGCGCCTCTTCTAATTTTTGTATTCAGAGTCTTATTTTCGCATGACTTCTTTTTGAAATTTGCCTCTGGGTGAGGAGGGTTGGAGTTCTCCTAGGTCCATGCTCTAGACATGGCCCTGTGATACTCTGGCCTATCAGGTGAAGGTGGGAGTTCAGGGTTTCCAGGAAAGCTTTGGTTTTAGAACTGGGTACCTAGTTTGTAGTAATAAAATGCTACATTACTGGGGGCAGGGTAATAAAGATGGCAAAGAAAAGCAGCAGAAAAGAGCTTGAGTTTCTTAGGGTAGGGGTTGGCAAACTTTTCCCGTAAAGGGCCAGATAGTAAATATTATAGGCTTTGTAGCCCAGACAATCTCTGTCTCAACTACTCAGCTCTGGCACTGTAGTATAGAGTCAGCCATTGAGGAAATGTAAACAAATGAGCATAGTTGTGTTCCCATGGGCAGTAACATTTAAACTTAATGTCAGTTTTACTTGTCTCAAAATATCATTTTGTTTTTTTCAAATCATTAAAAATAGCTAAAGACCATTCTTAGTTTTCGAGTTGTACAAAAATGCAGTGAGCCGGGCTCGGTGGCTCAGCCTGTAATCCTGCGCCTGTGGGAGGCTGAGGTGAGTGGATTGCCTGAGCCCTCAGGGTCGCGACCCGCCTGGGCAGGGAGACCTCATCTCTACAATAAATCAAAAAATTAGTCGGGCGTGGTAGCGCATTCCTGTAATTCTGGCTTCTTGGAAGGCTGAGGCGGAAGGATCGCCGGAGCCCAGCAGGTAGAGGCTGTGGTGGCCGGGAGGGGCCACTACACTTCAGTCTGGGCGACAGAGTGAGACTCCGACTCAAAAAAAAAAAAAAATGCAGCGATTGGCCTGTGGGTTATGGTTTGCCAACCTCTGCTTTAGGCTATCGTTGAGCAGATGGGCCAATACTAGCAACTGCATCTTTTGATTTATGTGAGATATTAAATGCCCATATGTTTAGGCCACTGTTCATTTGGCTTTTTTGGTTACTTGTAGTCAAATGCATTCTTACCTGCTGAAGTTCTGATTTTTTCCCAATAACTTTTTTATTTTATCACATATTACATTTCTTTAAATGAATCTTTTTTTGGCAATTCATTTCTTTCTCTTTTTTTTGAGTTGGAGTCTCACTCTGTCACCCAGACTGGAGTGCAGTGGCCGCTCCCGGCCACCGCAGCCTCGACCTGCTGGGCTCCGGCGATCCTTCCACCTCAGCCTTCCAAGTAGCTGGAACTACAGGCACGTGCTACCGCACCTGGCTAATTTTTGATTTATTGTAGAGATGAGGTCTCGCCAAGTTGCCCAGGCGGGTCTCGAACCCGCGGGCTCAGGCAATCCACTCACCTCAGCCTCCCAAAGTGAGAGATTACAGGCTAAGCCACCGAGTCCGGCTGGCCATCCATTTCAATCCATGAGTCTTTGTCCACTTTTATATCAATATTATCAACTTAATTCCTGAATTTTTATAAATGCTGTATACTTAGCATTCTGAGAGAATGTGCTCTATATACTACATTATCTTTCTTGTAGGTACTTATGTCTTTATCTTTCTCAGGAAAGTATTTCCCAGGAAATACTTCTCTTTTGTTTTTGATTTTAATAAGGCTAGGTTTCATAAGCATGAATTTGTGTTCACATTGAGTTTAGAGTAATTTGTGGTGAAAAGACATTATGATAAGTCACACCCATGAACATGATCTAAATTTACATTTAATGAAGGAAAAGAGATCCAATAAGTTCCCTCACTTTTATTTCACTTAGGCTATGACAATTTCTGCTTGAAATATTTCTGGGTGGTCCAGGTTACTGTTGTTAGTGTGACTGGAACTGTAAACTGGGGTCACTTTTTGCAATTAGTATGTAATGAAACCATGTAGATTCAGATAAATTTTTAAAATTAGAAAACAACTTTTAAACTTTGTTTTTGGAGACAGGGTTTCTCTCTGTCATCCAGGTTGGAGTACACTGGTGTGATCATTTCTCATGCAACCTTGAACTCCTGGGCTCAAGTGATCCTCCTGCATCAGCCTGAGTAGCTGATGTGGCAAGTACACATGACAATGTTTGGCTAATTTTTTTTTTTTTTTTTTTTTCAGAAACAGGGTCTTGTTGTGTTGTCCAGGCTAGTCCTAAACTTCTTGCGTCAAGTGATGCTCCCATCTTGGCCTCCAAGATTGCTGAGATTGTAGGCATGAGCCACCATGCCTGGCTCAGAGCATTGTTTTTTGCCCAACATTGGAGACCCACTCAGAGTTTAGTGCTTTCTGTGATTGTACTTAGTCTTTGAAAAACCCCACTGGGTAGTTTTTTTTTCCTTCTCTGTTTGAATTTGGTGTTGTTAATTATTAGTGAGTTCCTAGACTTGATATAATCTAGAGGAACAAGATGGTGTTATATACTGTTAACAACTGGAAGACTGATTGAACCCAATTGCTGATACCAATCTGGTGGTTTGGATGTGCGTATATTCTAAATATCATGTGTTGAATCAGTGGGAATCCAGGTCAGAGGCTCAAAATATGTTTAGTCTGCATGTATAGACAACTCCCAAAGCATAAAGAAGTAAAGTTACTAAGTGCTATGACCTGGGCAAGAGGAGAGATTGTCAGAGCCTCATCCTCAGCTTATGTCCCTCCCATCAGGGAAATAGACTCATACGGGACATGCATTCTGAGGAGGCATGCTTTTGGGCTTTGATATCACCTCTCAAAGGAGCTGAGGTCTGAGTGACAGACAGCTGTTAAACTAGATAGGAAAACCAAAAACCAACTGAGTGAAGCAGTACCCACAGTGGTCTAGAGACCAGAGAGGAGAATGGCCCTCAGGTAAATTAAGAAATCTTGATGGAACTGGAGCATGGGGCTTGAGGTAGGAGGAGTTGAGGTGAGTGGGTGGGTGGGTAGTTCTCATTTGAGAAGAGAATTTTTCTGAGTAGAGCTCATAGCCTCATGTAAATTCAAATATTGTATTGCAGCTGGGTGTGATGGCTCATGCCTGTAATCCTAGCACTATGGGAGGATGAGGTAGGAGGATTGCTTGAGCCCAGGAGTTTGAGACCAGCCTAGGCAACATAGCAACACCTCATCTCTACAAAAAGTAAAAAAAAATTAGCTGGGCATGGTGGCACACGCCTATAGTCCCAGCTACTCAAGAGGCTGAAGTGGGAAAATCACTTGAGCCTGGGAGTTTGAGACTTTGGTAAGCCATGATAGTGCCACTGCACTCTAGCCTGGGAAATAGAGTGAGAATTCCAACTCAAAAAAAAAAAAAAAACCTCAAATATTTAATTGCTTTCCTTCATGGAAGAAATTGTGTAAATCACATGGTTTAAGAGATCATTTCTTTATGGTGACTTGAACTAAAAAAAGTAATGGATACATCTACTAAAGCTGAGCACATGCGTACCCCATGACCGAGCAATTTCATTCCTAGGAATATATTTTATTAAAAGACATAGCAGTACTGCATGTAAAAACCCCAGACTGAAAACTGCTCAAATGCCCTTCACCACATTACCTGTGGCCTATTCACACTGAGGAATACTATGTAATGGGAATAAATAAGTCATGGCTATGCAAATGAAGTGATGAATCCCACAGACACTATGTTGAATGAAAGAAGCCAGACGCAGAAGAGAATATATCTATATGATTTATAGGGAACAGAAACATGTAAAACTGGACAAATTGAGATTTGTAAGCCAGACAATCTCTGGCCTACAGATAAGAGATATCTAGAGTGGTCAAATTCATAGAGACAGAAAGTAAAATAGTGGTTGCCAGGAGCTAGTGGGGTGGGGAATGGGGAGATAGTTGATGGATAATTGAAATTTCAGTTACACAAGATGAAAAGAGTTTTGGAGATGGATGGTGGTGATGGTTACACAGCAACGTCATTGTACTTAATGCCACTTAACTGTACACTTAAAGATGGTTAAGATGGCCAATTTTGTGTGTATTGTCACAATTAAGATATCTTTTTAAAAAGGCACAGTTAATATTGTCGGGATAGTGTTACTGTTAGCTGGGGGTGAGGGTGAGGTGTGGGGTCATAGTGACTGGATGCAGGTGTTGGGACAGATTCTACACTGTGGAGGATGTTCTGATTCTTAATCTGGGCAGAGGTTTCATGGGTGTGTTCAGTTTGCGAAAACTCATCAAGCTATATACTTGTGTGCAGGACTGCAATAAGACATCAATAAAAAGTTGTCCTGAAAGAAAAAGAAAAGAAAGCAATGGGAAATTTTAAAGGGAATTAATTTGTAATAGGTTATACTATTGAGTGTCTGGTACAAGGCATTCTTCCAACTTGCTTGATTCTCTTACAATACTGTGAGGAAAGTGCTGTCTTACAGAAAAACAAACCAAGAAACAGCAGTTTATTGAGGTAAGGAGCAATTGTCTACAGATTACCAGGAGGAGAAATCGCAAATGCTTCTGTATATATTTCTGGAGGAGCATTTCTTTACCTTCTCAGTTTAAAGTTTTTTTTGTTTTTAAAATAGAAGAACTCCTAATTCTTAAAGCTTGGTCCTGGCATTAAATTACATGTCTCTCAACCAGAAAGGAAAAAAAAAAAAAAATCTCAGCCGGGCTCGGTGGCTCAGTCTGTAATCCCGCACCTTTGGGAGGTTGAGGTGAGTGGATTGCCTGAGCCCGCGGGTTGGAGACCCACCTGGGCAGCGAGACCTCATCTCTACAGTAAATCAAAAAATCAGCCGGGCGTGGTAGCGCGCGCCTGTAGTTCTGGCTACTTGGAAGGCTGAGGCTCGCTGGAGCCCAGCGGGTCGAGGCTGAGGTGGCCGGGAGCGGCCACTGCACTCCAGTCTGGGCAACAGAGTGAGACTCCAACTCAAAAAAAAGAAAAAAAAAGAAATCTCTAAATTCTAATCATTCGTTTTCTCACTTATGTTAATTTAAGAGTAAATTGAGATGGAAGAATGGGTACTAACTCCAAATAGTTCACGAGCAATCATTATAGACTTATTCTTATCTCCGAAGTGACTTTTTAAAAGAAAATTTATAATTGTTTTAATATTTAAGGGTGAGAATCAAACTAGGAATGCATTTGAAAGCATTTTTAGTGTTTCAAAGTATATTTCACACTGTTTTGGATAAGGTATATTTTTAAAATGCACAAAACATACTATTTTTAAAAATCAAAATATGAACTTTTTGTTTCTTCTTTATCCCTATTTATTTTACTGGGTGAAGAAACTTTCTGGTAAGTCTTTCCCAATGGATTCTACTCTCCTGTGTCTTTCTTTTGTGCCCTCCACATTTATTTCCCTATCTGTTTCTCTGAGGCATGTTTAACCCTCCTGCTTAGTTTTATGAAGATTTGCAGCGATGCCCCACCCACTCTCAGCCTCCACCACCCAGTTGTCTCTGGCTAGCTGGTCGGGACTCAGAGTGGGCAGATCAATCTGCTGCTGTTCTGCACTGGGCCCTGTTTTCTGTCACACCTGATCAGATTTTTGAGAAACCATCTTGCCTCAGGGACTGGGCCTGGTTAAAATACCGCTTAGAATACTCTTTCCTAGAGAGTGGTTATCAATTGCATTGTGAAAGAAGGAGAACCATCTTGGAAAAGATAAAGGAAAGACAGAACGGGAAATGAGGGAAGAAACAGAGCAAGGAGTTAGTTCTTATCACAGTCCAACTAGTGCATCTTGTTCTGTATCATCCAAAATATCTCCCATGACCAGCGTTTTACAGGATATCTGCTGATAACTGCCACTTATTTCACAATCCTGAATTCAAGGGCGCCCATGAGAGAAGAATACAGTATCTGTTGAGAAGTCTCCCACATGAAGCCCATTGTTCCCTCCCCATAATTTTAGATTGAATCCAGGCATGCTGACATATTTTAAATGGGAGATCTGTGTGCAACCTCATTTACTGCAGACTGCAGACAAGTCATTCTCCTGCTATGTGGAAATCTCTCATTTCCCTTCTCTACTGTGTCTTTTGGTCAACAGTTATAAACTCTCTCTCAGACAGCTGGTTGTGTATTAAAGTCTATTTATAACAGTCAACCGACAACTGATTGTTTATGGGGAATCGTGGCAATTTTTGCTTAGGAAGGACAATTGGGGCATTTCTTCTGTAGCAGAGCGGGCTCAGCCTCTGGACTCCACAAACATTGCCTCGCTTGTCTTCTTGAATTCTGTGGATTGAGGTTACGCCGGGTGCTAATGGTGAATTCAAACCCAGCACAGACAGCTGAGTCTTCAGTTAAGGGTCTTAGGGACCATACTATAATAGAAAAAAACGAAACAATAATACTTTGTGAGGAACAGAGAAATACAAAAGTACCCACAGCTATGAGGGACAGCACAACTTTCCTCAAAATTTTCAGTAGAGTTCATGAAACTGTAGAGTTTGGCCCTATAGCGCCACTTGAAATATGACAATATGATAACTTGTTAGCATTCAGGAATTTTCCATTCTGGTGAGTCTCAGGGTGATTTTCTTTTAAATTTCTGAAATGTTTTTCTTCCAAGTAGAACTTAAAACAATTGTTAACAAAACTAAAATCTACTCATCATGAATGGGTAGTGAAATGAAAATTCTAATGGGAAAATAATCTATTTGGATTCCTACAGAATGTCTTGTATAATATTTTTTCGACTAGCTCTAGGTTTAGTAGCATGGCTTTTGCCCTCTTAACCAAATTTTTGGGAAAATAGAATGGGTAATAATATTTAATTTTAAAATGACATATTAGGCTTTTAATAGAAGAAAGAATATAGAAAAAAATGGTCAAATTCCTTCCTACCCAGATAACACTCGTTTTACTAAAGAAACTGTTACATACGATTAGAAGCTTAATTGAACAACCTTAAATTAAGCATAAAATATCGTCATTCATGTTAGCCCAGGAAAAAATAGCGTACAGATAGATATACCCATATTTATGGAGGAGTTTTAAACAAGTGTATTTAAATGATTCCACAATGTGGTCTGCCTCTTGGTTTACTGATTTTGATTCCAATTTATTCCATTTCATCTGCAAAACTTAGTATATCACACTTGTCTTACTTTATCTTCTTCAGAAGATTTTTTTTTTTTTTTTAAAGTCAGGGTCTCACTCTGTTACCCAAGCTGAAGTACAGTGGTACAATCACAGCTCACCGCAACTTCAACCTCCTGGGCTCAGGTGATCCTTCTACCTCAGCTTTCTGAGTAGCTGAAGGTGCGTACCACCACACCCAGCTAATTTTTAATTGTTTTTTTGTAGAGACGAGGTCTCCCTATGTTGCTCAGGCTGGTCTTGAACTCCTAGGCTCAAGGAATCCTCCTGCCTCTGCCTCCCCAAGTACTGAGATTATAGGTGTAAGCCATCGTGCTCGGCCTATCCAGAAGATGTTAATGAATTACAAAAAATATACAATTTTAGAAACATTTACTAGCAAATAAGAAGATGAATAATTTGCAAGTGAAGATTTCAGAATTTTCAGTCACTGTTTTCAGATCACTAGGTTATCCCTAAGTGACTTCTTATCGAATTTTTAATGCTTTTGCTTATTTTGTAACTTTTTGAAGCGTCATTTGACCCATATTTTTCTATGTATTTTTTTAAGGGCCAATTTAGAAAAGCAGCAGCACTGTGTTGCTAGAGCAATTTGTTCATGATTCTGTATTAGCCTGGGACTGCTTTTCAGGAACACAGGTTAAATGCCCATCCGTTTCAGTCGGGAGGGCCTCTTTGAGGAGTTTTGGTTCTTGGGTTTTTCTCTTTTGGTCTCTGCTGCAGCAGAAGGTAAATTGATAATAAAGTGCAGATGAATTGAGCTAAAACCCCATTGAGAGGAGCCTATGTAGGAATATCGGGTTTTAGTTCTTATGTTCTGCTGAAAGTCTTAGATTTGTCTGGGATACAGGGCTTCAAGTATGTTCTGCAGAGGCTGGCATCAGTTTCGGATTTTCAGACAATATCGTTCTCATTCCTGGTTCCCACCAGAGACAGAGCCGAAGGTTGAGCTATTTAAAGCTTTCCCTGTGGTCACATAGATGTTAAACCTTCAGAGATAGGAAGAGAGAACTGCCAATTCATCCCAAATAAAAGCCTTTTTCTGTGGGTTTATCAGTGAAAAGTAGTAAAAGTTTAACATTGACTGATGCCTCTGTGAGCTATTTGAGGTGGAGATAAACTACCAAAACGGGGAGATGAAGACTTAAATGGGTCAAAAGAAGTTAGTATTTTCAGAATTGTACCCACATATGAATATAGAGCACTCAGAAGGGAGTTGTCAATAGAAGCAACAGTGGACGTTATTTTAAGCAAAAACCCTAGATACATCAGTTTGGGGCTATATTTTAATATGATTTTACCAGTGAACAAATCAGTGAGATTTTCCCTTCTAGCAGTTGAAATGCTTGAGATTTGTAAGAATTGAACTCTGAGCAAAAGGACCCTCATAGTCCAAGCCTTCCACAGACTATATGTAATACAACTTTTAGAAAACAGTAGTTCGGGGTCAGGGAACTTCTAAGACAGAGAATGACTCTCTCTCTAGAAGAACATACACTTAAAAACTAGCACAAATGTCTGCCAGGCAATTCTGGGGGCAGAGGGGTGTCTGATAAGCCTTGATTTACTCTTAAAATTCACTGATAGGGTAGATTCCTGGGAACAATACATGAGTGATTTTTTTGAGGATCCTTTTTCTTTTTTGTTTCCCTTTTTATTGTTGAAACCACAGAAGGAGTGGTTTCCCAAGCTCACTGAGACAAAGGAATACAGCATGCTTTCACTAAAGCCTTCTAGGAAGCTTTCAGAGGGGGAGGAAGGTGAATCATTCAGGAAAGGGACTTAAGGTCATTGGTGACAGAGCCCAGAGTCTGCAAGAGCAAGCAAAAGATCAGATCTAGGATGAGCGCTGTAGGCATTGATAGATAGAACAGGAATTACTGGGGAGGAAATGGGGAAACCTTTGAGTCCCTTTGGAAACAGTGAGTGTGTCTCGGCACCCTGGAGAACAGTGCTGTTCCATGCTAGCTCAGACTTAGTGGGGGCCTGTGACCACTCAGACTTAGTACTTTAGAATCTCTGTGGAGAGGACTGGTATATTTAAACCTCTCCAGGTAATTTTAATGTGCAGCCATTAAAACTCCAACTCAAAAAAAAAAAAAAAAAGATTTATTTTCTTCTGATTATAAAACAGGTACAACAATCATAATACAGAACAATATAATATCCGAGCCTATTTTATTTTATTATTTTATTTTTTTAATCAATATTTTTTATTTTGATATTGTGGGGTACAGTTAAGGGTTAGGTATACAAATATGCTTCGTTCAGGCACCCTTGTTGATAACAGGTGTCTCCCCGTCCCCAGACAGATGTTTACTACCATTAGTCCCATCCCTTCCCCATAGTTTCCCACCACTGTCAGTCATTTTCTTATGGTAGTGCATTGGATGATCAAGATCCACTATATAAGAATATGTGATACTCAGATCTTTGTTTCTGTGAGAGGTCACTCAGTATTATAGACTCTAGCTCCATCCAGGTTGCTGCAAAATTCATGATTTTGTTCTTTTTTATGGCTGCATAGTATTCCATCATATATATGTACCACATTTTTAAAATCCAATCCTCTTTTGATGGGCAGCGTGGTTGGTTCCAGGTTCTTGCTATTGTGAACAATGCTGCGATAAACATTCATGTGCAGGTTTTTTTTTTACAGAGTGATTTGAGTTCTTCAGGGTATATTTCCAGCAGGGGGATTGCAGGGTCATATGGGAAGTTGATGTTTAGAGCTTTTAGGAATCGCCACACTGCTTTCCACAGAGGTTGCACTAATTTGCACTCCCACCAACAGTGTAGGAGTGTTCCCTTTTCGCCACACCCTCTCCAACAACTATTATTTTCTGAGTTATTGATAATTGCCATTCTGACTGGAGTTAGGTGGTATCTCAGTGTGGTTTTGATTTGCATCTCCCTGATGATTAGTGAGGTTGAGCATTTCTTCATGTATCTGTTGGCTGCTCGGATGTTTTCCTTTGTGAAGTGTCTGTTCATATCTTTTGCCCATTTTATAATGGGGTTGTTTGTTTTTTTCTTTTCAGCACGTTTGAGTTCCTTGTAGATCCAAGATGTTAAGCCTTTGTCAGACCTGGAGTTGGCAAATACTTTTTCCCAGTCTGTAGGCTGTCTCCCTGCTCTCTTGAAGGTTTCTTTGGCTTTGCAGAAGTTTGTCAGTTAAATGAGGTCCCACTTGTCTATCTTATCCCTTATGGCCTGTGGGTTTCGGGTTTTGTTCAGGAATTTGATGCCAGTTCCAATTTCCATGAAGGTGTGTCCTTCATTTTCTAAGGTTCTTATGGTTTGAGGTTTTTACATTTAGGTCTCTGATCCATTTGGAGTTTATTCTTGTGTACGGGGATAGATAGGGGTCCTGTTTCAATCTTCTGCATGTGGTCAGCCAGTTTTCCCAGCACCATTTACTGAATAGGTTCTCCTCTCCCCAGTGATAGGTGGTGGAGGCTTTGTCGAAGATGAGTTGGTTGAGAAATTGAGGTTTTGCTTCTGGGATCTCAATTCTATTCCATTGATCTATATGCCTGTTCCTATACCAATACCAAGCTGTTTTGATGATTGTAGCTTTATAGTAAAGTTTGAAGTCTGGCAATGTGATATCACCTTTTTTTTTTTTTTTTTTTTTTTTGCTGAGGATTGTTTATCCTAGCCTATTTTAAAATGCACACTTATATATGGAAATCAAAGGAGAAAAAAAATTCTAAATATCAACACCTAAAATGTTGACAGTGGTAATCTTTATAAAGGTAGCTTTGGGTTGACTATCACTTTAACTTTCTGTCCTTTGGAACTGTCTGAATTTTAAAAAATATAATGGGCATGCATTACTTTTATGGTAAGAAATTTAAAAACACAATCCTGTTATAGAAAACTTAGAAAAATCCAGAACATTGTAAAGGAGAAAATAACAATTGTCCCATTCTTACCACCAGTTAAAAATGCTGCTGACGTCCTGGCAAATATACTTCCAATAATCTCTACATGTATGTAGTGTGGTAATGATCATACAGTATTACAATTTGGTGATTCACTTTCTTTTCTTTCTTTCCTTTTTAGGTGGCTCAGCCTGTAATCATGTGCCTTTGGGAGGCTGAGGTGAGTGGATTGCCTGAGCCCGCGGGTTCGAGACCCGCCTGGGCAACTTGGCGAGACCTCATCTCTACAATAAATCAAAAAATTAGCCAGATGTGGTAGCGCGTGCCTGTAGTTCCAGCTACTTGGAAGGCTGAGGCGGAAGGATTTCCGGAGCCCAGCAGGTCAAGGCTGCGGTGACCGGGAGCGGCCACTGCACTCCAGTCTGGGCGACAGAGTGAGACTCCAACTCAAAAAAAAAAAAATGTAAGTATTTTATATTAAAGACTCATCTTAAGCATAATTTAAATTATTTAAATGCTATATAATAGATCATATGTACAATTTACTTAACTATTGTCCTATGTTTTTTCCTACTTTTTTTATAGTGATCATCAATGATGTATCTTAAACATCTTTGTTCATGAATCTTGGACTGTATTTCAGATTATTTTCTGGATTCCTAGAATTACTGGATTAAAGTGAATTATCTTAATTTAGTTATCTATTGCTATGTAACAAACAATCCAAAACTTAGTGACTTAAAACAATAATTTATTATCGTTTTTCATGTTCTGTGGGTTGAATGAACTGTGCTCAGCAGTTCTTGCTTGCGAGCCTATGGTTGTAGTAATCAGAAGGCTTCCCTGGCTGGACATTCAGAATGGCTTCTTCATTTACATGTGAGATGTCTCAGTGCTCCTCCACATGGCCTCTTTCCTGCAAAGAGGCCTGGATTTTTTCTCTGGCACTCAGGGCTCCAAGAGACAGGAAGTAGAAACTGCTAGTCCTCTTAATGACTGGGGTCCAGAGCTGGCACAATGTCACTTCTACCATATCCTATTGTTAAGAGCAGTCACCGGCCAGCCTTCACCTCCCCATCAAGAGTGATATATGCCTACAGGGAGAGCAGCCATCTTTGAAGTCAAGCTACCACAGAGCATTTTTGAAAATATATTACCGTATAGCTTGGTAGAGCTTTATGCAAACTTGTGAAGTGGCTGAGTGCTTACAAAATTCTACAGAAAGAAATTTCTGTCAAAAATATATCTTGCTAATGCCCCTTGAAGGAGGGTGAAGGAGGGAAGCAGGCCTGAGAAGGTCCCTGCCGGGATGGAATACTAACAAAAGATCAATGACTTGTCATGCCTCCGGTAAACACTGAACTTTCCTGTTCCCTGAGGTTCAGCTCAGGCTGTCCTTGTCCAGTCCAGACCTCCAGAGCCAAACCACAGACTGGGCAGAGATGCCAGGCGGGAGGGTGTGGGGAGTGCTAGGGCAGCCCTGGAGGGAGAAGCATAAGCCATTACTGGGAAGTGATTTGAGACAGAGAAGCCTGTGAGGGGAAGGAAGTGGAAGGCACAGGGCAAGGTGACCGACTGGAGACAAACAGTCTTCAACTCTGGCCTGAGGATACAACGGTATCTATAGCATTTAGCACATATCAGCTGTTACTATTACTTCTTTCTGGAAAGATCCCAAGGACTAGAAATCCAGCATTCTGCCTGGGTAGAAACTCTAACACAAGATATTTCAGGGCTCTGTATTATCTCAGCAATGGGGAAAATGAGGATTCCTGTTCATTTTTCACCTGCCTCAAATGTTCCTCCACCCCTCTCCTGATAATTTTGAACTTGTATTTCCCACCCTGTCCTTCCCTCACCAAAAGTGAGCCCTCAGTTGTCCTAGACCTCCACACAGGCAGGGTAGAGGAGAATGAGTAGCGTGGTTTTTCAACTCACTGCTCAGATTCAGATTTGGGCTTCCTCCCTTACGAGCTGGTGACTTTTGGTAAGATACTTAGCTTTTCTGCCCGTTGGTTCCCTCAACTATCAAAGAGGGATTTAAATACAGTCTTACCTCATTGGGTTACAGTAAGGACTGAATGAGTTAATTCACATAGAGATTCTCAGAACTCTTTGTGGCCTGCAATAAGTACAAAGCATTAGTTATTTTACTCATCACTTTTTCCCCCTTTATTTTAAAGATGTAGGGTACAATTCAGGGTTATGTATACAAATATTCATTATGCAAGTATCCTTGTTGTACTCATCACTTTTTAAGTTGTCATTTTAAAAAGTTTTAAATAGACTTTTTTAGAGCAGTTTTATGTTCACAGGAAAATGTAAGCATTGTGTAATGTATGCTAGGAGGCATGGAGTTTTTCAGCCAGTGTTCATGTTGGGTAACAGATAATAGCACAGATACTGGAGCCAGACACTTGGGTTCAAATCTCAGTTCCTCTCTTCCTAGTTGTGTGAACTTGGGCAAGTTACCTACTTCTCTGTGTCTGTCTCGCCTCATCTGTAAAATGGGTGTGATGATGATGACATAACACATAGAGATTTGTGAGAATTATCTCAGTGAATACATGTCAAACTCTGTTTTTATCATACAATAAAGCCTATAAAGACACCCAGAATCGGTCTAGAGACATTTCTGTTCCAATATGGGGCTGTTCAGGGCTTGTAACTGCTCGTTTTACCTTCACTTTGCATGCTGGTCTGAAGAAGTATAATTCTAGCAAAATGAACTGCTTTTTCAATTTTTGTGCAAATCTAACTTTCAGGCTTCTGCTACCTTTGAACTAAAGCTCTCTTATAATGTACGCATCAATAAAATAAAGGCTGGGCATGATGGCTCACGCTTGTAATCCCAGCACTTTGAGAGGCTAAGGCAGGGGTTTGCTTGAGCCCAAGAGTTCGAGACCAGCCTAGACAACATAGTGAGACAAAACAATTTCAAAAATTAGCCAGGTATGCTTGAGCGTGCCTACAGTCTCAGCTACTTGGAAGGCCAAGATGAGAGGATCACCTGAGCCCAAGATCAAGGCTGTGGTGAGCTGTGATTGTGCCACTGTACTGCAACCTGGGCAACAGAGTAAGATCCTGACTAAAAATAATAATCATAAAATAATTACAGATGTAATTACAAGCTAAATAATAAATAGGGAATCTGCCTGCTCCCTTGATCTTCCTTTCACCCCTTCACTCAACAACAAAACATAGTATGAGCATGCACATTGTTGGAGGATATCACTTTCCCAGTCAAGACATTGACCTCTAAATTCTTCTTCATTAGAGAAATAGTCAATATTGTGATTTCTTCCAATCAAGGTTAAACCTGAGGTTAAGCCCCACTCCAAACCTCTCTGGTTATTGTTTTTGGCTACTATGCTTCATTTTTTCTAGGGTTTTTAAAAAATTTTTCGCATACTGAGCAAGGTTTGATTTGGTCAGCGTCAAAGTCGCCAATCCTGTTTTCAAGAAATGGGTGATATGTTCCCAAACAGAGGAGATGTCATTCATCCAACAGCTATTATGAGCAGGTACTAGACTTCAGGCATCAAGTTAGGTGCTGGGGACACAGTGGTGAACAGGCCGGTGATGATTTCCCTCTTCAGGGAGCTTCCTGTCTGGCCAAGAGTCAAAGACTGCCTTGTGAATCAGGAATGTTCAGTGCCTCAACACCAAGAGATAAAACAAAAGCTCCACAACCTTTGTCTTTTCTGTAAGGCTCCAGGATTGTTTCCTGTGATTCCAGATAAAACTTCAACTAGGAGTATCTATTAACTCTATCTTTCTCCTTCTTTCTTTGCCAAGCCTCTCTCTAGATCTTTCTTTGCCATACCAGCTTTCTGTTCAAAATCTGAGACTGGAGCTTCTGACTGGTGGATGTCAGGGTTCTCCAAAGAAATAGAATATATGAAAATAAGAAATTGGCTCAAATGGAGACTGAGAAGTTCCAGGATCTGCAGTTGGTAAGCTGGAGGCCCAGGAGAACCAATGGTGTAGTTCCAGTCCAAATCTGAAAGCCTGAGAACCAGGAGAGTCAGTGGTGTAAGTTCCAGTCCGAGTCAGAAGATAGAAGACTGATGTCTTGGCTTAAATAAGTCAGGCAGGGACAGCAAATTCTCTTTTACCACATCTTTTTGTCTATTCAGTCCTTCAATGGATTAGGTAAGACCCACCCACACTGGGGAGGACAATCTGCTTTACTTAGTCTACTTATTTGAATGTTAATCTAATTTAGGAACACCCTCAAAGACACACCCAGCCTTGATCAACTATCTGGATACCCTGTGACTCATTCAAGCTGGCACAATTAGCCATCACAGTGAAGTTAGGTCATGTGTCCAAATTCTAGCTGCAAGAGAAGCTGGGGAAAATAAGTATCTGGCCTTTTAAGATGGGTTCTGTGTTCTGAGATGAGGGGTTCCTCAAACCTGTGAAGAGAGGGCCGATGCTGGGTGACTAAAAAGAATAACGCCAGTTTCTTACAGACTAGAATCCAGTTTTCCTGATTCCAAGTCTAGAGCTTTCTTCATTATATTGTAGCTGTCACATTATTGAAAAATTTTTTTCTCAACTTTCTGAAAACAGGCTGATGGGGTGAAAGAGTACTGAGAATTCCATTCTTCAGTGTGTATTTAATTATTTCTACACTAGAGCAAATGCCATGGACTGTTTTTTCATGGGAATTCAAGCTCCACTCTCTTTGGCAGTGAGTCCTAACTATTTTTGGAAGTTAGAAAAAAATTCAGAGAATCTGGTTCACTTTTGGTCATGTACAGTAATGTTATTTTTGTGTATCTAGGACAGTGACATGGTCAATGCTTATTTTTAATTGGCTTTCTGGGGACACAAGGTCAGGAACAAGGCAGAAAAATCACTCACAACCAACTGGGATCCTGTCCTGTTGATAAGTGCTCACTAGCAGAAGCCATCTTCTTCCTAAGTGCCTGGAGTGGCTTCTCTTCAGAACATAACAGGCTTCTCTCTGGTCTTCTTACTTCCTTTTGATTACAGCTAGAATGTTCTATAAGTGTTGGAGAAAAGTGCTTTAGTCTAAGAATCAGGACACCAGCATTTGAGTTGTAACTTTTACACCTAATCACTGTGGGTATGGAGAAAGTTACTTATTCACTGTGAGTCTTGTTTCTTCATCTGTGAAACAACACTCTATTGGATTAGATAATCTCTAATCTGGGTGCTTGTGGCTGAAAATCAGAATACCCAAGTGAAAAATGACTTTAAAAATAAGAGGTACAGCCGGGCTCAGTGGCTCAGCCTGTAATCCCGTGCCTTTGGGAGGCTGAGGTGAGTGGATTGCCAGAGCCTGCGCGTTTGAGACCCGCCTGGGCAGCAAGACCTCATCTCTACAATAAAATAAAAAAATCAGCCGGGCGTGGTAGCACATGCCTGTAATTCCAGCTACTTGGAAGGCTGAGGCGGAAGGATCGCCGGAGCCCAGCAGGTCGGGGCTGCGGTGGCCAGGAGCGGCCACTGCACTCCAGTCTGGTGACAGAGTGAGACTCCAACTCAAAAAAAATAAAATAAAAAAAGGGGTGCTATATAAAAATCAAAATTCTGAACTCAGGTTTATTTCAGGGATTAATTCAACAGCCCAGTGATACAGTAAAGACACAGACTCTTTTTACTGGGGAGGAAACCTTTCTGGAAAAGGCAATTCTCTAGTTCCCATGCTATAGTACCAAAGGAGGGTAGGAAAGTGATGATTAGATATTGGAAACTTCTATAATATCTTTCAGACTCTATCAGTGAGAATAAATACCTGCAAAATCTTTTCCATTTCCCAAATTCTATGATTCTATGATTCCTTGAAGGTCATCTTCAGTGGATATAAGGGTCTGGCTTTGACACTGGTGCTTGAGTGGGTCTTGCCTAACTCTGGAACAATATAGAAAGGTGACTTCCCTCTATGAAAGTATGTGGTGTGGATATTGGCCATATTTTTCAGAACATTTTTCATGGGGTAGATAATGAATAGTCTGTTTTGGGTAGTAACTACCCTTCTCAAAATACAGAAACATCATATAAATATGCTTGATATGCGCTTAATATAAAGTTTATATTTTCACCTAATTTCTATCTCTTTCTATATAGCATCCTTGTTATGTGGCAATGTTGGGAGAACTCTATGTACTCTGGTCACAGGTTGGGTTCTCCAGAAATAGACATTGAGATGGAGGGGTTAATACCTGTAGTGCTCTGTAGTGTAATTCTTTTTTTTTCTTTGAGTTGGAGTCTCACTCTGTCGCCCAGACTGGAGTGCAGTGGCCGCTCCCGGCTACCGCAGCCTCGACCTGCTGGGCTCCGGTGACACCTCTGCCTCAGCCTTCCAAGTAGCTGGAATTACAGGCATGCACTACCATGCCCGGTTGATTTTTTGATTTTATTGTAGAGATGAGGTCTCGCTGCCCAGGCGGGTCTCGAACCCGCGGGCTCAGGCAATTCACTCACCTCAGCCTCCCAAAGGCGCAGGATTACAGGTTGAGCCACCGAGCCTGGCTTGTACT